>NW_010555735.1:3998-7280 GCF_000687285.1 Phaethon lepturus
TTTTAGACACTGGTAGGCTACAGCTTCCAAATCAGACTGCTGAAAGGTTTGCCACACCCTGAAAAGCAGAGGAGGGGTTTGTTTTGTTTTTTTTTTTAATTGGGAACTATTTGTAGTACTCCTGGATGCTTACATAGTAACAGTAGCTAAAAACTCTTGCCATCTTTGGCTGTCCAGGAGACTGCACCCCTTCTCCGGGAATGTGGATACAAGCATAGCTATCCATGTACTCATCAGCCGTAGGCTGAGATCACCAGGCGCTACGCCCCAGGGACGAGGCGTTGCGACTGCATCAACAGGCAGCCTGCCCCGCGAAGCGGCGCGGGGAGGCTGCTCACCCGCGCCCGGCTGCCTGCTGTCTGCTACCAGATTCTTTCCAAGATCTGGTGCTTGATTTCATGCTAATGAGTGGGAGTGGATCCATTTCTCCATGAATTTCTGTGATGATGGCAGTTGGGAGATCATTGGTATGGGCCAGAAGAGGGGAGGGAGGCTCATTTCCACAGCAGCTGACTTCAGCAGCGGAATACTTGTGGTGGTGTCTCAACCGCAAAACAATCGCCAGTTCAGCAAAATTTCCTTTGCGATAGCGCTGTGATTATAGGAATGGTTTCAATGCCTACAAAGAGAAAAATGGAAAGCACCGTCTCGGAGCACTGTATTGAGTTTCAGTAGGCACTTGCATTGCATTAGCATGTATTTTGAACATGTGTGCCTGCAACATTTTTGCCTGAACAAAAACTGGCATTTAAGAAGCTGCATGGAAAGCTTATGAAAAATGCAACAAACGCTCCTTGACATAGAAGTAAGAGCAGGGAGGAGCCAAAAAAAACGTGACAAGAGGTCAATACAACAGAGGTAAAATAAGTAAGTAGACAAATCAAGGTAGAGACCATTCTACAGTTAGATTCCCCATGTCTTCCCTGTTCCAGATACTCCTAGTTTTCTGCTCTATTAAAGAAGCTACTCACTTCAGTAAACAGTACTTTTTGTTAGTCAAGTTTTGTCTTAAGAAATATTTTGCGGCCTTGACGCTAGATTTTTAATACTGGCTATTCATATGCAGCTCTGCACATCGAGAATGCTATTGTACGACTGCAGAAAAATAACTACCTAAGGCACAGGCTTTTTAGAAAGCAATCATTGTAGATCCTGTGCAACACAGCAAAAGCTTCAGTGCATCCGGACCAGGCAGAGAAAGAGAACATAACATCGTCCCTTTTCAAATGTGGGGGTTTGCTGATTAAAAAATAAAACAAGTAATGTACCATACACATCCACAGGATGCCCTAGACAGCTCAAGTGACAATGTGGAGCTACACACAAACAAATGATATTAAGTCCTTTCAAATAATATACAAAAAGAAAGCAAACAAGAATTAAGAAGTGGATTCTTATTACTCCCATACACTACATATATTCGCGATGCAAGTTAGCCTAACTTAACTCAGTAAATCTTCACACACAGGTTAGTGCTTACTTACCTAAACTGTTTTTAACTTACCTAAACTGTTTTTAAATCAAACAAGCTGCAACTTGTGCATAGACTAGACTGTAGCTCAGCATGTACTTGCTATCAAAAAGCCACAAGGAAACAAAAGAGAAATCAATGAACAGAGCTTGAAAACACCACTTACCTGCTTGGTAGTCATCAAAGAAAAATCTACCTGGAGAGCAGAAAGAATTAAGACATCTGTTTTCAGACAGCTGATTATTTTAACATGAATTTCAGGCTGCCCTGCTATGTGAAAATGTTATCATATTAACATGTTGCTGTCTTCTGGTTCTGATGTCTTTTTAGCATCTTTGTCGACACCTTAAGTTTCCTACGTGAAATTAAAATCAGTCTCTCAACTCCAAGCCCTAAATGCAGCACATATTAAAAAAAAATAAATCCATTTCCCTCTGTTACTTACAAAGCCACTCTGATTTCCCACTTTCAGAACAGGCATTTGTTAATGCAAATGTATCAGGCGTCACATTTTTTCCTTATGTTTCAGACGACAATATTGCCAAAAGTACAAATTTCTATTTGTTCAAAGTTACTTTGTACTTATACTACATGTGGCATATTGAATGTGCCAACTCTCAAAAATCACACTTGCAGTCTGAGCTGCACCCTCTGCTAAAAGAAATCTCACTTATAAAAATCTAACAAGACCACAGCAGTACAAACACGGAATAATCTTCAAAACAATCTAAAGCAATTGAGATATCCAGATAAATGTCCCGGGAACCTTCTGAAGGGATACTTGCAGCTGTAAATGGAGAGAGGACAAGAAACAATGGACAAATTGAAGCCTGAGAGGTTCAGACTGGATATAAGAAAGTACTTTTTCCCCATGGGAACAGTCCAGCAGTGTCCAGGGAGGTTCTGCAGTGCTTATCTTTGATAGTTTCTTCCACTTGGTTTTCAAGACCAAAACTAAGCTGAATAAAGCCTTGAGCAACTTAGTTAGACCTCAAGCTGACCCTGCTTTGACCACAAGGTTAGACTACAGACCTACCAAGATCCGTTCCAACCCCAAACGACTTATGAAAGCAACACAAAGTCTACAGAGCTCTTCTCTGATCTTTCATCTATACAAGTAAGTCTTAGGTGATGACATTTTCTAACAAATACAGTTTGTAAGTTGACAGTGCCCTTACAAAACTACCATCACTGGACAGGGCCCTCATAAAAACTTGAACAGCTTATTAATTTGAATAGAATTCTACAGACTGCGTGCTCCAATATCAGAATGTTGATTCACTGCCAGTCTCACCCAGGTGCTCAAACCCAAGCAACTCGCATCAGCTTAGTCACAGGGTGAGTAGCTACTGCCCAGGTTACTGTTTCTTTACCAGTGAAAACATCTCTAGAGGTTTGTGGGTTTGGTTTTGGGGGTTTTTTGCTTTGTTTTTACCATAAGGGGGGAAGAGCATCTTCTCCCATATTAACTGGAAAGGAATCATCAAGCATTTGCCTCTGCTTCTGGGAGAGCTGTGGGACAGCTCTGAAGGACTGCCAGATCTATCCAGTATCCTCATTTACACGGTGGGCAGGTTGCCAGACTGAGTTAAAACAATACCTGAGGTATAGTTTATATTCCCAGCTGGGCCAGCTAGCTGGGATTTAAAACACTCGTAAATTTGAGTGTGAGGGCGGTATGCACTTACAAGGGAATTAGGCCATGACTCTAAAGGACTTCTCTTCTGATTCAAGGTCAGCTCCAGCTCTCCCCCTCACCCTCTCTTCCTCGGGGACTGAACGGACGCAGGCAGCGAGGGGCCGAGGGACGG
>NW_010555735.1:7437-13401 GCF_000687285.1 Phaethon lepturus
TAGTGCCTCTGAGCTGGCACGGACAGGCTGGTCTCAATTTATTCTTAAAAATCAGGCCTCTCTCTCAGCTGCTCACCTGCTTTTCACCACTTTGATCCTCTGCCTCCACGCCTCGCACACCAGTTGCCACAGGCTCTTTCCTCCCCGCTCCCGCTTCTCTCTCCTCACTTTCAGAGGAAAGGGGAGATGGCAGCACCTTATTTCCCAGTTAATCACCTGTCAATAAAAATTCCTTCAAAAAAAGTGAAATTACAGTGACTCCCCCAAGTGCAAAGCCCAACCGAAAGCCCTAAGTCTCACTGCTTGCACATCTCCAGGGGTAGGTAAAACTGGTGGGCCACCTCTTTCTAGAAGGACATACTGGCAGGGAGCACCTCTGGCCATGACGGCAGCAGTACCCGGCATCGCCAACCAGCAGCTCCTAAGCTTCCCTTCCCTACTCCAGCCACGTGCTGACAGAGCAGACTGTCCTTTGCTACGGCACCAGGGGTCTTTCCCTCTCAGAAGTGACCGTTTGTCATATATCAACCTCAGGCACCCGTGGGAGTTCGGGCAGCACAACACCCCATCCTGCTGGGAACCTGGCCAGGCCAAATAATGTGCTATTAGTCCCTCTGTTACTTTTTGTAAGTTTAAGCTGCCCCAAAAGTGAGACTTGGGAGGGGGGACGACACAAAAAAATACGATGTGCACCATTTAGCCCATCTCTGATAAATTCACTTCCTATAAGCAACAAAGTTCTGTTCAAATCAGTAAGCCACATTCATTAAAGTGAGCAATGCTTATATAAATACTCTACTGTCTTGCTGTAGAAGTAATGATTCTTGAAAATTCAAACTGCCCATGTACAAATCTTTTAGTTGATTGAGACAAGGTAAGGCAGCATGAAGTAAGATCTCATCCGAAGTTTTCACCATACCAAAACAAAACCAGAAATACACTTAAAGAAAAATCTCGATTCTTAAACTTCAAAGAAAAATATCCCATCTAAAGCCTCCAATGCTGGGCAGAGTTTTCTAATGCTCCATGAACAATGAATAAGAAGTAATCAAGTATAACTTAAGAGTCTTGAAAAAAACAATACCATCTCAATTTATTGTGTGTTGGTACATGTTTCACAACATCCAGTTAAACCCAGAATAAAACTACAGTAAAGTTAAAATGCTTACTAACTTGTTTAAATGCCATATTAATATCAGTTAATTTTAAGTTTATATGGAAAACTAACTAATTAAAATATCTCAATGCAACATATGCTTATTCTGATAAAATTGGAGCACAGGAAAAAAATCAAATCCAGGAATGCTTCTTGTGTTCTACTTAAAGACAATCAGAAAATGATGTTGCCACTGAGACATGGAAAGATACAATATAGAGACAAAGTTCAACAAACTGTTAGTCCCAGTAGCCGTAATTTATATCCCTAAGAAAGAGAAGAAAAAGAAGAAAAAAAAAAGAAAAAGAACAGCTCTATGCTTCTTCCGCATAAAGGGAAAGAATTCTTATTCTGCTGTTAAAGATTTTTTTCTGGTATCTTATATTCTTCTCACTAAAGAACTCGCATAGAGGAAGGTTGTGTAACAGTCAAACATGCTTAGAAGATATAAATCACAGAAATCTACCCAATAAACAACAGTTACACCATCACAATCTCTGACCACGGATTTGATTTTTCTAAGATTCAGTGGTACATCGCTGCTCTGTAGCAGAGTGGTTGTAAGCCCCCAAAACAGAAGACAAGGAGCACGTGCATATTTTGCAGGAATAGTGAACTGCCCACTGGAGAACCAGCTCTGATTTCCTGCAGCTGATTCTTGTCAATTAATATTTACATATTTACCTTTTATTTACATATTTACCAGATATATTTACTTTCTTCCAATGTCACAAAACTCCTTCAAACAAGAAAAATGGCAAGAGCAGAGGATAAAACTGTCTATTAAATGGCTTTATATTTAATCTAATTCTTGTTCTTATTCATGATCAGAACTAATTATTCCTAGCAAACAGGGGAGAGACTTTCCAAAGCACATACCACAGACAGACTTGCAAAGTCAAGTATTTTGTAAAATTGTTTCTTCATTAAGTAGTAGCATTCCCCAAATGTAGAGTTTACTATAACATCTGGATCCTTTCATCATCCCATTACTCTCTTTGCTATTCTTGAAGTATCCTTATAACAGGAAAACATTTTCAAAACATGCTCTGGCATGTTCAAGCCCAAAGCTCACCACTGCAATTCAGCTATTTGAGATTTATACCACCTCTTGTTTCCACCATCAAATGTACCAGCATGTCCAGCTTAATTTAAAATTTCTCCAACACTCCTGCTTAGCATTCCCACTGCAACACAAATTACTGATGCCCTAAAAAAATAAAAACAAAAAGAAACCTTAACCCCATGACATTTGGCTTATTTTAAATATGCTCTCCCTAAAATCATCTCTCCCCTGGTCAACTACCAGTGGTTCTTACATTGCATAGTAGCTATGACCCCTACATTTGAGGTGGCATGATCAAAGGAGCCCTGGCCAGACTTGGAAAAACATTTCCACTGAGAATGGACATACTGCCTGTCAAAAGGTTATTCCCACTGCATACAGGGAGCAGCTCATATTACTCCAGTGTAACATGAAAGTGCAAAATCTAGCCGTAGTAATCCACATACATGTTTTTCTTTCCAAAAAGGGCATATGGGAGACACTGACTGGAACAGAACATCCGTATTATCATTTGAACGGAGGGGACGGATGGGCAAGGGAAAGCTTCCCTAATCAATCTGGCTGTAGGCATCAGCCTCCCAAAAAAAATACTTTTAAAATTCTGCCTCTTACCATCGCAATTACTTCTCTTCAGTTGCTTTCATCCTCTCTAGTTAAAAATGTATATATGCAAATATACATCTACATGTAATCGCACACATACACAGGATCAGACTTTACACTCTGCAGAAGACAAAATAACTTTGGAGGCGTAAATCTTAATGTCAATGACAGGAAGGCTTTGGTGAACCATTACCATAAATCTGACAAACGCTAATTTGATGGGTGGCTGTATCTGTCTGCTGCAAGACCAGTCTAGACAGTCTATTGAGAAATCCTAAAACACAACTGTTTGTTCCCTGTAACACCATCTGGATATGGCAATAAGAGCCGACCCAGTGCCATTCACACATGGATCAAAGCACATGCTAATGCCATCATGAAGTCATACACATAAAAAATTCAATCTGAGAACTCTATGCAATTTTCCTAAGTCCTCAGTGAAGAAACCTCAGACTTAGTGCAACTCAAGCTAAGTGCATGAAGAGGGGGAGAGGGTGGAAAAAAAGAAGAGAATATTTAATGAGCTTGGCCTTCCCAAAGAATGTTAGGCCACCCATTGTATTGGAAAAGGCTCATGTCACACTTCAGTCATGGCACCCATCAGGGTGCCCCTTTACAAAAATTGATCTGGAGGTTTTTGTAATTACCTGTTTCAAACCAAAAGAGTACCCAGAAATACGAGAAGGTTTCTGAGGTGTAAATCTTGCATTTTCTTTTTTTAGACCGAGCTGGCAGAATATGCCATATTATAGACAATATTGAAAACCCCTCTCTCATTAAACTGCACCGTGGCACTAGATCAAAGCATCAAGGGCCCCCTATTGAACTTCTCTAAATATTACAAACATAAGAGCAAGTCTGGCTATGCAGAAACTAAAAGCAAAGCAATTTTTTTTTCTTCTTCAAAAAAAACCAAAACACGGCTTCCCATGATACAGCTTTAAAAAGTATAAGAAGTACTATATAGCCATAATACAAAACTTTAAACTGACAAAGCTTCATCCACTAAAAAAAAAAAATAAAGTCGAAGACTACTGGGGCTTTTTCCTGCACAGCTTACTTCCAGCAGTTTCTGAGGTGCTTTTTAAACTACTGCCCTTCAAGAGGTCTTTTAATTTTTATTTAATGTAATGCATTATGTAACAAATTCAACAACCTGCACAAGATATTTAGCTTTGTCATAAAATCTACCAGTTGTTTTTTTTTTTTTTTCTGTGAAGTATCTGGTAATGCTAAGCTTCCAGCAATCATATTGTTCCCAGCCTTTTGACCACTGAGACTGTATTTCCCATTTAACTCTCTTTTCCTTTTTGTGATGTAAAAGTTTACAACAAGCAGTCTTTAGTCTTTCTGGAAGAATTATAGTATGAAACCAGTTTGCTGATACTGAAGATGTATCGAGACAGAAAGGCAGGTTTTAACAACCATGCTGATACAAGCTCCATCTTTAAAAATTGCCATCATTTAGTATTTTGAAAGCAATCTAAATACATATATGGAAGTACTTCACATAGAGAACATTTGGGCAAGACCACAATCCTAGCTCCTTAAACACTTTTCTTTGTAAATTAAAAAATGACAAGTGCTAAAATTTATTTCTGCCATCATGAGCAGTCCAATGCAAGTTAAGTAACTACTAAAACTGCATTTTAAATTTTTATAGTCTGATGTTAGTAAATTCCTTAATTCCCCCAAAAAACAGAACTAGCATGGTAACAAGAATGGCCTGTCATAAAATACTACGTCTCTAATGTAATGTTTCATAAAATTACTGTAGAAAAATCTCCTTAGTAAAAAAATAAAAAACTAAAAAACTCCTTAGTTCCTTTTATATTCCTATAAAAATTCTGTAAATCTGCACACAAACACACAGAAATCACTGGAACCAAACTTCCAAACACAAATAATTTAATAAAACTCTCAGTCTAACTTGAAAAAATACATACTTGTACAAGTAGAGTTATGAAGTTACAACAGCTATATTATGGTGCATGGCTGAAATACAACTACAAAAAAAAGTACACTCTACAGTCCTCATGATCTTGGAATTCAGCACTTCTATAGAAATTTACAATTGTCTTAAAATTTAAATCTAAGATCTGTACATGGTTTTTAATAAAAAAATCAGAAAAGAAACAAGTTCAGACTGTTAAAGAAATGAAATACTACGCCTGGTAACATGCCATGAGAAGGACCAATTCTAATAATTTTTTTTTAATGATACAGATTAAATACAATTACATCTTTTATTTCTAGTAGATTAACATTCCAACAAAGAAAAAAGGGGGACCGGTGGATAGAGAAAACTTATTTTTGAAATCAGATACTCTTTAGGACAAAAAAAGGTGAACAAGTAGTCTTTAGATTCAAAGCGTGCTCATAGATAAACCTAAAAAAAATCCCCACAAAGATTTCTGGTACTAGAAAAGCCACGAGAGATTGGCCCTGACCTAAGACTCAAAAGACTGATAAACTGTGAGTCATCAAGTTTTCAGACTGTAGAGATGTTTCAATATGGGGAAGTGGGAGATTTACAGGAATGAATTGCGCATCACGAACCAACATTTGTTTCTGCAGAAAGAAAGTAATATCCCTTGAGGACAAAACCTAAGAGTGCACATATTGCAGTCATTTCTCGTGACATTTGCAATGGCATTAAATAGCATCATACTAGTATTAGGCTTTTTTATGTCTGAATCACGTACAAAACAGATAATTGACTTAGTATCTATTTATAAATAAATACCTATAACTTCCTGTCCCCTCCAAATTACCTGCATGGATAATTGCCTTCAGAGAACTAACCTAATTCTAGACAGAACAGTATCTAACCCAAGTATTAATGTTTCAGCAGCAGACATGTAGCGAAGGGCATGTTAGACGGGATTTAAAATTTCTGGTGAGGTCCCTCCAGGCACTGCAGCAGGACGGCACTGCCATCTACCGTTCACTGCCGCAGCAGAAGCCTCTCACCCCTCCAAAAAGCCTCCTCTGGCTCAAAACCACCACCTCTCCTCAGCACGAGACCGAGCAGCACCGAAGACTGAGCCCAGAGTCTCAGGGCAGCCGCCTGCACCAGTAAACTCCTCTAGGAACTCTATGAGCCTACGTAACACAAGACGAAAGGCCGCTTTTTTAA
>NW_010555735.1:13436-14704 GCF_000687285.1 Phaethon lepturus
CAGAGCTGCAGCTGCCGCCCGCAGCAGCGCGGGCACTTGGGGTCACTGGGCAGCTGTGCAATGCCCTCTTCTGCTTTCCCACCAACGCGGCTGTACCCCCCATGGTCACAGACGCAGTCTCTTTTCCATTCTTCAGTTCTTTTCAGAGTATAGACATAAATAAATCTGTTTGCATCCTTTCACACATACACAAACATTACAAAGCTACGTGAATTACATATCCAGTGTTGTAAGCACAACAGTCATTATTTTTTCAAATTTTAGCATAGCAAATTCATTTCTACCAAATGCTACAGACTCAAATCATCAGTTAAAATAAAGCTCGCGGATAAGCCATGCACTAGCTAATAAAAAGATGCTTCATTCAGTTGCTTAAAAGAGTTGCCAGGAAATTACTAACATGCCCAATTATTTTCAGTCATAATCTTGATATGATGAATTTAGTAAAAAAGAAGCACAAGGATTCATTTGTGCCACTGACTTTCTAACTGAAAGAAAACAGGTTTGACTGGTCAGTTTTAAGAGTTATACTTGAGAATTCCACTCCAAAATTGCTCTTCCAGTTAACAAAAAATTCAGATCCCCTAGAAACTGACACATGGAATTTAAAGAAAAGAGATGGTGGACTTTGTTAATGGAACACATCTCACACGGTATAATCATAATGATGAAACTACTGGAACTTAATCTGTAAATACACTGAAGACAAACTGAACTACTCCATTATGAAAAACAAAAAAATTATCACTGTTTTGCAGGGCACAAATAGCCACGTAATCACTTCAATCATAAGGCAAGTACCATGTAATTACAGTATATACTTATTCATGTCTCGCAGATTACATGGCAATAAAAGGTTACGTGTCACCATATGTAGTCATTTGGGGTTGATGGTGACAGTTGGCAGATGTTGAAGATAACTTTAAAAAGGTGAGAATAATTGTGAAATCTGTAATTGCAATATTGTGAAGTTACACACTTGCAGGGTTTTGGTTTACTGTTGGTTTGTGGTGTTTCGGGTTTTAGTTTTTGTTAGAAAGATTCTATCAAAATGAGAATGACCCTTCCGAAACCACAGGTGCAGTCTATCCCTAGCGATCTGCAGAGATATTATAGGTACGGTGGTCCTGGAACTTCTTAAACAAAACTATGTTATCAAAACATGATGTCTACATCAAGAAATGGATGGAGTGCAAACAGCTGTCTTTGAAGAATAGCCACGAGCAGGTCAAAAGGTTACGGGTAAGAATCAGGGACCGAGGCAACAA
>NW_010555736.1:0-5250 GCF_000687285.1 Phaethon lepturus
TAGTTACTCTGTGATTCTCTGATTCTGTAATAGGATCTTGGCTGAACTGATGTATCAAGTTTGGGGCACTGAATTTCAAGAAAGATGGGA
The DNA here is from genome assembly GCF_000687285.1 of Phaethon lepturus. Taxonomy (NCBI): domain Eukaryota; kingdom Metazoa; phylum Chordata; class Aves; order Phaethontiformes; family Phaethontidae; genus Phaethon; species Phaethon lepturus. The sequence continues at coordinate 91 of NW_010555736.1, forward strand.
TAAACAGCAGAATCATGAGGGTAAGAATAATAGAGGGAGAAAAGGAGCGGTTACAAGGCCTGCTGAGACTAGGGGCGAGTTAATTGCAATGAGAGATTCAAGTCAGATGTTAGAAGAGGACTTTTGTGAAAGCGAGTGAGGGGAGTAACCTCATTTAATGCCGGGGGGGGCTGTGGGGTCTCTGCTGCTGGAAGTCTTAGTTGGAGAAGTTACACGGATATTTGTAGCAGAAGTGATTGATCCTGCCAGGGGCAGGGGCTGGATTAAATGACCTTTTGAGACCTTCTCAATGTGTCGTCTTGTTTTCTGGAAAGTTTTCTTTGAAGAAAAAAAAAGAGTAAAATAAACGTCTATGAGTCAACCAAAAGTCTTATAGAGCAGTATTCCTCAGTAATATCCAGTATGGCTTTTTAATAAGAGCTTGCTTCTGGGATTTATCACTCATCTGTTTTCCAATTACTATCATTATCTCAATTGTTTTTTCCTTAAGAAAAACAGAACAAATACCGACCCTAAGTCATGAAGTTTCTTAAGGGAAGAGAAATGTCAAAAATGTCATTCATTTGGGAAATTTAATTGCTGAGTACTTTTCTTGGTCTTCCCTGCAATGTGTCGTACAGTGTTTTACTCTAGTCTTTCAGAAAACAGTGCAAAATAACAAAGCGTATAAGGTGTCAGTTTTCCATTATCTCTGTTGTTAACTGCATATTCTGTTTATAGGGACTTGCTGTGGCATAGCATGGTCCAAATATTTTATTATTTAGGAAGCAGCACTTCAGCTCATTTACATGACAGGGAATATTTTTTGAAAAATGTTTATGTTGAGTTACTGTCAAGGCAGCAAAGCATATCACTGGTAACTTTATTGCTGTTATCTAGCTAAATGTTACTGATTTTATTTATTTATTTATTTTAACTAGCCCCCAACTACTGTTGGGTTATGCTTAAGAAATCTTTTGCGGTATTTTCATATTGACATTCTTTCTTTGTCTCCCTTTTTCAAATGGATGTGCATTAGGGGACAAAAGTTGTAAATCTAAACATGTTTAGATGGCACAAAGCAGTGACATGAGCATTTTTCTGTAAAATGTATCCTTTTGTCTAATTTGTTGCTTGCCTGCTTAAGGAAATGAGGCATATGCCATTACTCCATCTCTGTCTGTGCTCTAATAGCTTATGGATCTTTTGGACAATTTAAAGCAAGATCTTAAAATTGTTGAGGTCTTAAGAGGTTGTATGAAAACTGGTGTTGACATGGAGTAGAGACCCATGTTAATGCTCCCACTGTGAAGAAGGAAGGGAGAGTTCTGCTCTTGTCACCTTTTATTTTCAGAATGTATTATTAGAAGGAGCTAGATGCATCACTTTGGGGGAAAAGGGAATGAGGTAAGAGTACTGTGTTAAGGAGTCTAGGAATAAACTTGGATATACAGTGGCATGGGTCTGGGGATGTTGGGAGGATATGGGCTATTACAATGACATGTTAGGAATATGAAGGAGAACTGGGGATTGTGGGGGACGTGGGAGATGCCAGGCTAATTACTTTAGCTGCTCAAAGAACAGTAAGTTTAAGGTCCTTTACTTGTTCCTCTGTTCCTGAAGTTGTTCCTTCTGTTGACTGAATTTCAGTCACAGCAACCAGACGTTGCAAATTAATCAAAAAAGACTATGGTAGTGTTTATGAGCATCTGATTATGCTTTGGTTGTACTGAAAAGACTTCCATAACACAGTATAGAAAATTTGGTGCCCTGCATTCCATTTCCTTTCTGAAATTATTCCAGGCCACTATGGCACTTCTGTGGTTGCATTTCCCTTTCTTCTAGACATAGCCTTTCCTTTAAGAAATATTAGTAATCACTCACTCTTCTGTAATAAGCATTGAAGAACACCTAGGGAAAAAAAAAGTTAAGGCATATGTTTGCAATCACATCACTCATAGAATAATCCAGCCTTACAAATCCACAGACAAAATTAAAACTAGAAATAAGGCATAACACATTATTATCTGTATCCAGCACATGGCATCGAGCAGATTGCACACCTGATCTCACTGGCTAGCAACCCTTGTATTATAGCAATTTATATTCCTAAGAATATTCTGAGTGAAAATAACTTTTCTTACAAAAATTACTTGGAGGAGGGAAGAGGTCTTGGGTGAAAGAGGGTATCTGAGATCTGATGTGTCTTATATTTGCATGTTGTTTCCTTTCTATGCATTGTGTCAGCTGAGATATTGTAAAGTAGTAATAAGTGATCCACATTTGAAGGAGTACCTAAGATACTTTATACATCACTGTGTGAAGTGTTTAAACTTCTTTATTTCATATATAACTTAATGGAACTTCATCATAATAGTTTCCTCATCTTTCTCCAAGGCTGGTATGGTTCTACCCATTTACCAGATGGAGGAACAGATATGGAGATGTCAACCGCTAGAGCCAGGATTATGGGTTGTTACCTGCCTTGAAACTCATCTAAATCTTAAGTGTTTTTCATAGCTGTGTGCCGAAGTGTTTTGGGCACGAACTGAGGAAATACTTATCAACTGGCTTAGTCTGAAACTGAAGAAATCTAACAATGTCAAAGTTTATTTTTTTTTTCCTCTAATTAAAATATTTGGGGGTTTTTGTTTTGTCTTTTTTTTTAAAGAATAAAAGACAAGGAGCAAGACTAACATTTCAGAATGCTACCATAACAAATCCCTGAATAATATAACTCATCTGGAACATGTTGAACCCTCTGAATAATAATTTTGAGAAAGCTCTGAAGATCTACAGGATTGGAGACTTGATCTCCATTCCACAGGAATATCTCCACTCTGTCCACCACTTAGTATGAATTGCTCACCATATGCTGCGACTAACTTTGAGGTGTTCTCAAGGTGAATTGTGTTACCATTGCTCTTCATAGAGCAAACTGTCATAAAAGCATTTCTCCTGCAAAATGCATAATTCATGCTTATGATCTCATGATTTACATAAAATTAAGTCAAGGGGCCAAGTACTACATCTTGAAGATACCTGCTTTCTAAACAAATCCAGGACCATAACTAAGATTATTAGCTGTCCAGATCATGAGCACCCATGAATCCTCGAATCTTGGATGACATAAACCCACATTATCACCTTTTCACAATGCAGCTCTATATGTTGGTAACATTAAAAGATACCACTTGCACTGGTGCAATAACAAATAATATAGTTGATCAATAGTTCACATACTGAAGGTGATTCATAGTAATTTTTCATATTGTTCAGGAATCTTACAGGATATGATAGGACTATTTGTGTTCAATGTTCCAAATCACTGCTTTGAAACTTCACAGTAAAACTAAAATTAGTGAGACAAATGAAGCCTCGTCTTCTATTCTACCACAGATCATGCTGATATTGCCCTAAGGTTAATTAAATTGTGTAGCCACAGAAACCAAACACTAGATAAACAATATCATTTCTATGCTGGGAGGATATGACCTCTGTTTACCTTCTTATCAAAATATCCATTACATCTATTTCCTGTAGACATCATTCAGAATTGCAGAGAGCAAGACAACTCAAAAGGCAGTAATCCGGTCATATCAAAAGTCTGATTCATTGAACTCTGCCAGCCTGAAGAGATAGAAAAAAATCCTCATTATATCATGCTATTTCTCTGTATTCCAAGTGTGAACCACCTAGGCTCAGTCAGTTTCTTTCTCTTGTGCTCCTTTTATGTTTTCATTGCTTCTAGAAGAAATTGTTTCTACAAAGTGCTTATACTGGGTCTCTGCTCTGAAATTATTCCTGGAGAAGCCTTTCTTTATTGAGTATTGAGGAACCACAGGAAGTTAGCTGTCTGTGTAAGCACCTAAGCTTCAGTGGTGTGAATATCTACCCTCTCTGGAACAAAGACAAAACTTTAAGTTTTTCAGGATGGCATCGTTACACAAATCACTCTCTTGCCTTTTTTTGTGTGTGTGTGTGATTGTTTTTGAAGTAGTATCTGTGCAGTATCTCTACAGTAGTACCATAGTATCAACTTGATGCAAGGAGTAGAAGTACTGTTGATTATTTCCTATGATACTATACTGAGAAATACTTGTTATCGCATGTAGCTGAATGAGCTTTGTTGTAGACAGATGATGCAAATTGCAGGCAGGAGATAATGCAAAAAACATTGATAGAAGAGGGATTCAGGACATGTTGGCGAAGTCACTGCTCAGGTTTAGTTGCTCTGACAGACCTGTGATAAATGCTGTGGTGGTTGTTGCAATCTCAGTCAAATCTTCATAGTTAAAACCATGAGTGGTCTTTAATGAATTATTGTCAGTGCTTTGACTACCTGATAACCCAGTATTAAACTAGAAGAACTTTTCAGAGACTTGCTTATCTCTGATTTAAAAAACCGCAAAAATTCTTATATGGAAGGGAAACTTAAAGTCAACAACTAAATGAACCACTGGAAAGAGCATTCTTGCCTTCATTGATGTGCTATACTCAGGGAATTTATTATGTGAGGAATAACAATTTGATATATAGTCCCTGAGGAACCATGATTGTTGAGGAGGCCTCAGCTTCATTTCCAGCTGTACACAAAACTAGCAGCCAAAAGCATTTTTGGACAGATAACAAGGAGCCTGAAGTAAAACAATACATATCCCATAGGGAATTGGACCCATGATAGTCATGTAAAACTGCAGAATAAATCTGCCCTGTCAGTAGGGAAATATAGGTGAATCCGAAAGAATAGATCATGTAGCAAATTGATATCATAGTCATGAGCACAGCCCTGTCTTTAGGCATCCAGCCTGGAGTGAAACTTGGGTAGATCATGCTGTCTTAGTTTGAGTAAACTTAGAGCAAGCCTGAAGGCTATTTGCGTTTTGTGAAGATCTAAGCGTTCTTTAGCATTGCCTGTTTTTACTACATTTCAGGCTATTGGCCTGACCTTTAATCCTCAGTTGGCCTGTCAGTCAGCATTTGAAATACCTGAATACTTGGTTCAGCTTTATATGGGGTGATCACTTTGATCCTAGATCAAAGATACAAGCACAAAACTGTTTAATTAAAATGTTGTGGTGTATTTCACAGATAGGTTGTTAGAGTTTTCCAGCTTGCCTGATTCTGTCAGATTGTAGAAGCAAAGTCTTGAAAGTTAATGCTCTTTTCCTATCTTTCCCT
>NW_010555736.1:5281-24064 GCF_000687285.1 Phaethon lepturus
AAGTGCTGAAAATTGTTCATGTTTTCAGTGTGTGAAATGCAGCTCCCTTTGAACATATCCTAGGGGATGGAGCTGGGAAAAGTCTATCTTACTTAATGTCTAATTAAAGTCTTGTACTTTTTTAAAGCGCTGCCTTTTGCTGCAGTGGAAAACTTCCAAGGCTTCTGAATTCTGAAGTTTGCAAGCAAAAGTTGAGCAAGTTTCTGAGAGCCTGACTTGAGGGACGAAGCCTCCGTATGAAGTTTGGTCCTTTTCAAATTTTTCCCCCCTCTGCTCCCCATATGAAGTAAACAGTACAAACAGCCTGGTGGTTGTGTGGGTTTGGTTCTGAAAATGGATAGTATGTTCCTTGGCATACTTTTGTTTGTGTGAGAAACTTTCATGCCAATTGTCTTCATTAGAAAAAAAGAGTGATGACTTTCCAGAAAAAAGGTGTCCTGTCTGGAATACTAGGTACCACAGGTTAATACCAGCTTCTGTCTAACATGTGAATGCCACTAAGTTATCAAATCAATGACTTGTGCAAGTGTGCTGCTGAATGGGTGTTGTCAGCAACTAGAAGGCTGTTACTCCTATAAAGATGAGATGTTTGAAGCCATGGACCTGATCGAAGAAGATTGTGGCTTTCGTTCGGTATTTATCAGCTTCCAGTGCACTCTGTTGGGGTAGAATTTCATGGGAAGAGTGCCTACAGTGAAAAGAAAATTATGATCTTTGATGGAAGCCGGAAGGCAAGACTTGAGAATGACTATTCCATACTTGCCTTATTTCTTATATTACTTCTCTGAGCATGAGCTGTTTTCTGCTGGTTACACGGCCTCTTGATCTGACCCAGAAAAGAGTGTTGCCTGCATGATGTTCGGGAGGTTCATCTCCTGTGCTGGGTCTGCTGTCTTGACCAGGACCTCATCTGGAGTGCTGGATCTCAAGGGTGTAGGACCCTGATAGATCACAGGGACATCACTGCTGCTGCTTTTCCCGGTCAGGCTGTAACCTGTTACGAGGTTGGGTTTCCAGCCTTTGTCATTGTGGCCTCTAGGAGTATGGCCTCTGAGCTAGATATTGATCTCTGTAGCACTCAGGCCTGTACTACCATTGCGACCTTGTCGGTCTAATTTTAGGATAGGTGATACCACACTTACAGTGTGACTGCAGTCCAGGAGCTTTTTGTTAGCACTGAAGTCGCCTCACACATATTGGGTAGGTAAACTGATGGAGTGCTTTGGACTGGGCAGTGCATGCTTCCAAAGATAGGCCAGGTGAGTCCGTGACGTGACTTCAGAGCTGTGTGCTGCTTTATTCTGTCCAGTAGCACTGTCATTAAGTATGGGGCTAGTCATATCACCCTGTCTCTCTTTCCCATTCTGCCACAGTAACAACCTGCTGAAATGAAATTAGTGTTATCACTCTGCTTGCTAAGGATGAAGCTCTGAGTCAGAGAGAAATGTTTTCCCAACCTCAGGTTGGGAAAGTCTCAGTCTGCCTTTGTTGCAGACTGGTGGCTGTGCTCAGACTGCAGAAGCTGTGCTTCCAGAAGCTGCCTTGAGGCACACTGGGTAGCTGTGCCTCTTGGAATTTGTAGTTGCTCCACACCAGGTGTGCAGGAGTGTCCAGAGGGTCTCCTCAGTAACTTCTCACATTGGAGATTGAATAGCACAGAAAGTATCTAAAGAAGCTGAATTCAAAATGGGAGCAAGACAAATGTCTCACCTTTGTTACTGTTTCACCAAAGGAGCGGTAAAAATCAGTGGGACTTTACTGCAGGACATTGGTTCAAAGCTCCCATCTTCAAATGTAGTATGTAATACTCAGGCTGTAGGAGAGACCCACCACCTGCATAGGCTTCTTCAGACAGGTTTTGCTTCTGAAGTAGGGCATCTCTTACAACACCGAAGTTGTTATTGCTGGGTTTGGTTTGATTGCTTTTTTTACTGGCCTTCAGCTTGTTTTCTGTAGGGGTAGAGAATCTAAGTGGTTATTTATTTGAATCTTGTTGTGCTTGTCAGTTATTGTGCAAAACAGAATGTACAACACTGAGCATGAGGGCAGAATTTTTCATGAACTGTCTTAAGTCCAGTGAACCTTGCCGGATAATCCCTCTCCTTCCTAACTTTGTGGGGAATAAAAATAAGATAAGTGTGCTTTCAGTGATGTCAGTAGAAATATTTCAGAATTTAGACAAAGAACAATTGAAACTCATTCTGGCTTAGCACTGTGCTTGTTTCTTCTAGATTTGATTTTCTGCTTTGTCTCCTGTAGCAAAAGGAATCTTGAAGCTTTTCCCCTGCTCCTCTCTCTTCAACACCTTCATGAGCCTCCTCTCTCCCTCTGGCTATTTTTTGGTAATACATGTTTTTATTAGTTTTACTTTTGAAATGAGATCACAGGTTTGGCAATATTGACTGAGTACATAATTAAAAAACCTACAGTGGCTAGGTTTTGTGTTTCACATTATGCAAGCAGTCTACAAAGATCAACAGTTAGCTAAAGCAGCTGTGAAGTATTCCTCTAAGGGATTAAAAAGTTACTCAAAAATATATTTTTATGATTAAGAATTTTAGATTGGTGCAGCTTCCTAGTCATGATAATGGAAACAGGAGTCAGGACTGATCAGTGGATTTCCATGCTTCTCTGTACCTCAGCTGTTTTTATTTCCAGCCTAACATATTTGAAGATCGCTTTGAAGTTATGGCATCAAGATGCATCTTTTTCCACTGGTTAACTTTTGGAGTAGGCCATGGCATGCAAAGATAAGCTATAAGCAGGAGCTGCCAAACTTTTGTAGTTGGTACCTTTTTTCCCCCCCATATTTGAATGTTTTCCTGGCACACTCTCAAAATATTAGCTGATTATTCTTTCTCTGTAAACAAGTGGGTAGATACAACTTTTTAATATTCTTCCTTTTATATGTAACAGCATATATAAAAATGTGCATTCAGACAAAATGTACTTGAATTTTAATTAAATTCAAAGGTTTCTGTCTTTCCCCTAACAGTACTTCTTGTTAATGAGATAGATGAGTCTGCTTGGAGACGCAAATCTGTTTATGAGCAGTGGGAAGTTTCAGACATAAAAGTAGCTCATTCTCAGTACTCAGCAGGTTACTGTACTTGTTTTTAACAACAGATTTTCCAGAAAATCCTGCTTTATGCAGATATGAAGAAGTAGAAAAAGAAATGTTGTTGGAACATGTGGTGAAAGGGTAATGTACATCTTTATTTCATTGCATAACCAAGCCACCTGTAGTTGTTGTCTTCCTATAATTTCAGTAATTCATCACAAGGGCAGCCATGCATCTTGTACACTTCGTTGGCTCTGTGGTTTTTGTTGCTCTGTTCTTCAACAATATGAACATAAAACAATGTCCTTCTAATGTGAGGATCATCCTCAGGGAAGAGTGCCTCACATGTGATCTTAAGTTTGAACAGCTGTATGAAAAGCTTTGATTAAGCTGAATGGGTGCTTAGAGTATCTTTTAGAACTGTCCTTTCAGGTCATTTGCAGATTCAAGTAAGCATTGCGTCAATGTGTGCTAGATTCACATTGTCCAACGTACCCTTTATGACTGTAAGAGTGAGGGGAAGTGAGCAGCCTGGCTTGAGGGTAGTAGGATTGTTGCTCTCCAGCACATGCAACTGCTTACCAATCTAGGGTGAAGAGCTTTAACCTTGGTTTACCAGGAAATGGAGACTGAAGCCCAAAGAGAAGTGGAGGAACGATGGCCAGAGGAGTACTTAAATGGCAGAATATAAGCGAGCCTTTCACACTTTCCATGGTGGCCCATCTCAAGTACCTGTACAGATAAACACAGTGCATAGGAAGCAAAAAGGAGGAAGAAGTACCATCAGAGTACCTTTTTAGGGTCACAGAAAGGAGTGTGTGCTGCAGTGGATGAATACAGACCCTTTGGAAGTACCATCTGGTAAGATGGAAGAAAGGCTTGTGCTCCACACCAAATAGTGGCTTGAATTTGCAAAGCCAGATTTGCTTTAGAAGGAGTAACAAGCTGGTCAAGATCAAAGGAGAGTCCAACATGAATGCCTCTTAGTGAGCATCTACTGCAGACTGCCTGGTTGAGAAAAGGAATTGTATGAAGCCTTCTTTAGAGTACTGGAAGAAGCTTGACTGAAAACATTGTTTCTTGTGAGCAACTTTGACCTGTCAACACCTGTTGGAAGGGTAACGTGGTGTGGCACAAACAATCAAGGTCTCTGGAATGTGTTGAGGATATTTTTCAATGCAAATGCTGGCCTCATCAATCAAAGGAGGTGGTCTGCTGGATCTGCTGCTTGTGAGTAAAGAGGACCTGGTGAAGAGTGTGAAGGTCTGCGATAGCCCCAGCTACACAACCATGAGTTGATGGAGTTTAAGATCATGAGGAAAGTGAATAGCAGTTGGAACCCTGGGCTTCAGGAGAGGTGACATGGCCTTCCATAATATCTTGGTGGCTAAACTGATGATTTGGTTAGACAGACTATAAGGTAGGTGGAAAACTGGCTTGACTGCTGGGCTCAAAGGCTTAAGATCAGTAGTCTGAAGTCCAGCTGGTTGCCAATTACTGGTGACCTAGTAGTTCCACGGGGCTTAGTGCTGGAGCCGGTACTGCTTAGCATCTTCAAAATAACCTGTATGATTCAAGGCCATGCAATCTCAGTAAGTTTTCCCTGTGTTACTCTTTTGAAGGAAACTGGTCAATTTGATGGAGCACAGGACTGCTATTCGGAGTGCTCTCAGCAGGCTGAAGAAATTGGCTCAGAGGAACCTTGCTTCCAGCAAAGGCAAATGCACATTCCTGCAGATAGGATGGAACAACCCCATGAAACACTATGCACTTGAGGACTGCCTGACTAGGAAGCAGATTTGCAGAACACCAAAACGAAAAGGGAGCTGAAGCATAAGAAACTGAGGGCTGGATTTGCTCAGTCTAGAGAGCAGAAGACTGAAGGAGAAGTTTGAGGGGCAACTCCAGTTCCTGTCTTCAACTGTCTGAAAGGAGGTTATAGAGAAGATGACACAAGACTCTGCTTGGAGGTGCTTATTAAAAGGAGAAGAGACAACAGCCAAAAGCTGCAGCAAGGGAATTTTGATCAGGGAAAAAAAAAATTATGGTGGTCAACACTGGAAAAGGCTGTTAGATTATGGTACCTCCACTCTGGAGACGTTAAAAACTCAGTAAGGCCCTCAGTAAGTTGATCTAGCATCAGAGTTGGCCCTTTTTGGAGTGAGGAGTTGCACCTTCCTGAAGTCACTTCCAACCCAAATTATTGAATGTTTCTAGTATTTTTCTAGTTCATTGATTGAGTCGTCTCCATCTAAGAACAAGTTATTTGGAGTTTGGGGGTTTTTTTTGGTCCTTTCTGGTTCTTTTGTGGAATTGGTTCATTCAGATATACTACAGTAGGTCAGACCAGAAATACGATAAGCTCAGTCTGTTGGTGGCCTAGAGCAGGTGCTTAGAGCAAAGTGAATATACACATGCCTGTATTTTTATTTCCCCAGGACAGTCTCTTAGCCCTCTGTGATTTGCAGCTCAGGGTGACCATGTGCTAGAGGAGAACGAGTCTTTGTAATACAATTTCATAGAAGTGCTCTACACAGACACTTTCTTCTTGTAGTTCTTAATACTTTGTCAACACCTATAAATTTAGCATATCCAAAGAAAGGCAAAAACAAGTTGTGACAGCAAAGACATGGATAAAATTTAGGACTGACATTTTTGCAGACACACAATTCCTTTTAAAAACTGAAATCTGTTACAGAAATTGAGAACATCATATTTGTTAATCAGCATTGTGTTGTCACTCTCCATATTTATTATAAAACACATTTTTATAACCATGAAATAAATGAGTAAATGAATAAATATAAAAGAACTTGGCTGTGGATGAGTAATCAAAACCATTCAGCCAGCTGATCTGTACCAGATGTCAGCAGATTTTTATTTTAAACCATGAGTAAGGCATTTTGAAATTTATCTTTACTTTTCAGATACTCTGGGTGAATGTTTCTACTTTTACTGCTTCTGCTTCTTTTGCCAAGGATCTGAATCAATGTTATAAAAATTGTAAAAGGAACACAGAGGATTTCTATTTCTCTTGTGCTAGCACATTCACATGTACGGGAAGTGGGGAGAGCCAGGGCTAGTGTTGAATCTGAGCTAAAGGACAGCATTGTCAGCCAATTTATTGCTCGTTCCTGCGTGGCGTAAAGACTTACAATTTTCTGACATTGGATAATAGACATCCAAAAGTAATGACGACACCTTCTTCCAGAAGACATTCTACTTCAGAAGAAGGGGTCACAGGGAGAGTCTGCATTTTGAAGGTATTTGAGATGCTGCATTGTATGCCTGTATGTCCAAAGACGATCATTAAATAAGCAGTACACTGCAAGTGAGGACCTGCATAGAAAGCCACGTATGTTTTAGTTCTACTCTTTTATTCTACATAATATTTATAGTATGTAAAGATAATTCTGCAGTCCTTAAAATTGTTTGTGTGCTATTATCTTGTTCCTTCATTTGTTACTTGGACAGTTTTGAAAGCAGCATAAGGTAGAGAATTTACTTTCGCTGTTGCCTATGCTAAAATATACTGAACAAGTTGTGCTTTTATGTAGATTTTTTTTGTAAATCCTGTTAGTTGATACACCGAGGACAATAACAGTCACAGTAGTTTTCCTGGGGATGCAGTGATTCCTGCTCTATCTCAAAGCACTTCAGGCATACACAGTATTCCGAGGGCAAAAATGACAGGTCTTGTGCCAAAGCGTGCAATTCGGTAAGCGTGCAATTCGGTAAGCGTGCTTTGTGCCTTTTAACTCTAGTGATCACAGACACTGGTCTGTGAAGGCGGGAGCCCGCTGCCTGTGAGGGGCTGCTGCACTGTTAATATTACTGAGGGCTTCAAGGTCTTTGTGCCTGCCTGGGAACACTGATAACTGGTTCAGTGGAGCGTGAGAACGGCTGATAACAATACAAGCCCAGTGGCATTTAAGGGATGTTGAGTTTATCTCCTTTTTTATGTACACCAAACAGGTGAATTTAGCTTCCACCCCCCCCCGCCTCCTTTCCGTTGTTCTGTGCACTTGGGCATTGCTCTCCTATGTTAGTTGGTGTCTTTGACAGTGCTGGGAAGATTGATGCCATATCTTTTTGAAAGGGTGTGCCAGAGGTTTCTCCAGCCCACTTTGTACTTCCCCCGCAGTGCCACAGGGGTTTTGGCCGCCAGGCTTGTGGCAGAAGGTGCTTACAGGCAGGTGAAGGCACTCTTTGAGGGTTAATGGACCAAAAGAGAGGGAACAGTTACAGAAGAGAGTTCAAGATAGTTATGAAATGCTAATAGTTCCTTCTGAGTGCTTGTGGAGAGTTGCACCACAGCTTATTTGATACAGAAGACCTCAATGATGAATAAAACTGTGAAATTGATTTTTTAAATCAAAAATAGCAAGGTGCTTCAGTCATTACAAAATGCTACAATTTGCCGTAGATCTTTACAATTTGCAGTAGAGCTTTGCGGAAAATGTTTGAAATGCCATGGAAGTGAGATTAATAGGCACTCGGACAAAATTTTGAAATACCCTTGATGCAAGTGAAGGTGGTGAAGACTGGTATCTTTGAAGTTTCATCTCAGAGAATTCAAGTTTTCCATTTTGTTTGCAACTCACTATTTAGATTTAAAAGGAGATTAGTGCCAAATAGGGCTTGACTCAAACATCTTATCTACTTTCCATCTTACCAAAAAAAGCACTTCCCAAATCAGTTGCTGAAGACCAGATGTAGGTTTCATGCATTCACAAAGATACAGGCTCTTGTTCTGCTGATGTAGAGCACCAGGGCATCACTGTCTAGGGAGAACATATTCACCCTTGCTTTCTCTGCCAAAACTGGTTACTTAGGCATTGATAATGTTTTACAGGCATTGTCCATTGTCTCTTTCCTGGTTTAATAATAAACATTTTGACTTCTTAAATGTAAGTGTTTTTTAGAGGACAATAGTGAATTTATTTTTTTTTTTCTTCCTAGATTTGTACATGCTGGCACCTGTAGCTGTACTGGGGAATTACTCAGATGCCATGGTCCCCTCAAATTGTATTCCCTCTTGTAAGTGCTTGTGCATGGGCTTTCCACCTTGACATCCTTTTGGTCCACAACTGGAATACTGAGTGCTTGAAAATGAAAATTTTGCCTGTCGGTTGGAGGTACCAAAGTTGTGTGAACTTCAGTTTGGCATTAGTATTTTTTAGCTGGTTACGGTATTGTATGTGCATTTTTAGCATTGGATGAATAATAATTGGCGTGACTATTTCCAACTGAAACAGCCCCATTGAGATAGCCTCCCCAGCTCCGTTCAAAGTGTGTTGTGTTGGTTAAGCCAATTTCCCTTTCATTGATTATTAGTCCTAGCTATAGTGCTAATAATATTTTGTTTTCAAGAGCAGATTTGTGGTAAATGTATGCCGAGAACTTCTTTGCTTAAAAAGAGGACTTTTCGTACTGAATTCTATTTGCATTTCTGTTTAGCTGTTCTGGAACTTGACATATGTTTTTAAGGAGGTAGAAATCAGCATTGCTGCTTCCAAAAGGTTTCAGTGAATATTTTTGTCATTCTGCATGCTTCTGAACAGACACCTGCATTGGTGACTGAGGGTGGGCTGGCTTGTGCATGAATATAAATTAATTAGTCAAGTAGAGGCCGTTCTTGTTTTTATTCAGAAAATGTTGTTTTTTACAAAGGGCAAAAATTTTCTTTTGAAGCAGCAGTCAAGGTGTGGATAGACTTTGTGTGTATAATGATACACTGCAGTTTATAGGCTACATGCAGCTCTCCCACTCAAAATTGCAGTGTCTTGTTGCGTTAGACATGAAGCTTTGCAATCCAAATACTCACTTCTGAAATCCTTGGTACAGAACTATATTGAGTAGTAAGATTTATTTTTTGTGATACCTTGCAAAAGGAAACTTGTAAGCATAAATGAGCTAACCATTAAGTTTTCAATAGCTTTTTTAACTAGAGCTTTTTCAGTTTGTCAAATTTTGTAGCAGTTCTGGAATAAAAATATCCACTGCATTTTCTTAATTGATTATGGAAATTGAGTACAACTTGAAGTTATGTTCTAAAGAAAACAAACCTAGAAGCAACAGCTCACCCCAAGTGATGGTCTGGTGGAAACCAAACATTTTGAAAACAGTTTAGTGTTATGGGAAGAGAAATTGTGCTCAGCACAGTTCTTTTTGCCATGTTGACTGGCATCTGCTCTGTGGGGAGCAATTTGCCTGTCCTGCCAAGGAGAAAAAAGTATGGTAACACACTGGCAGCTGTTAACGGCAGTGACTCAGCTAGCGAGAGATATGGAGAGAAAACGTGTCTATTCTATGAGCAGAATTATATAAAGGCTCTATTCCTTTTAGTTAGAGATCTTATCCTTTTCTGTCTTGAATTGCTCAGAATCAGAAGATGCAGATAGGGATATTCTGCAATTGTTCTGTTGGTATCTTCTGTTTCTGAACCTGTGTGGTTGTTGCAAGCACAGCTGAAGAGCAAGCTAGCTGACATTTAAGTAGAGTATATATTGACCACTGGTTTTCCTTCTGTATGCTGCTTCACGGAAATATTGCCCTGCTGTGTTGTCTGAGGGGAAAGATCTAAATATCAATTCACATCACTTGTGTCTTTGACTGCAAGTTTTTGAAGTCAATTGAATTGATAGTTATCTCTTGCTAACGTTTATCTCTCTGACTTGAATTTGAACATTGTGTGGCCATAATGAAGAGAAGGTGATAAGGCCATTGCCAGACAGACACCATGTCTGTGTGTTTAACAAAGCTGAGATTTGATTCTGCTACTGTCAGCCTGTCGTGGTTTAACCCCAGCCAGCAACCAAGCCCCAGGCAGCCGCTTGCTCACTCCCCCCCGGTGGGACGGGGGAGAGAATCGGAAGGGTAAAAGTGAGAAAACTCATGGTTTGAGATAAAGACAGTTTAACAGGTAAAGCAAAAGCCGTGCACACAAGCAAAGCAAAACAAGGAATTCATTCACCACTCCCCATGGGCAGGCAGGTGTTCAGCCATCTCCAGGGAAGCAGGGCTGCATCATATGGAATGGTTTCTTGGGAAGCACAGACGCCATCACTCCAAACGTCCCTCCACCCCTTCCTTCTTCTTCGTCCCAGCTTTATATACTGAGCATGATGTCATATAGTATGGCATATCCCTTTGGCCAGCCTGGGCCAGCTGTCCTGGCTGTGTCCCCTCCCAGCTCCCCGAGCACCCCCAGCCTGCTCGCTGCAGGCCAGCACGAGAAGCTGGACTGTCCTTGACTGCTCAGCAACAACTCAAAACTTCAGCACGTTATCAACAGTTTCTCATCCCAAATCCAGAACATGGCCTCACTCTAGCTTTTGTGAAGAAAATTAACTCTAGCCCAGCTGAAACTGGGGTTTATGGTGTAATTTTTTTTTTTTTTTTTTTTCCCTCTCCTCTCTTCCTCGTTGTTGCTCTGCGGCCAGCTACGGCTCAGGTGCTGCTGGTTGCTGTTGGTGCTCAGGATTTATGAGCTGGCTTTCATAGCGGGTAGCACGTTCCTGAGGAGAATTAGATGTATGAAGGGTCCTGGATTATCACTCAATGACGGCATGGTCATGAAAAGCATGTGGTTGCATTGTAGGGAATGATTATTTCTCAAGAAGTCCATTCACTAGCAAGGAAATACTGAGGAAACGTTATATAAAAAAAATAAAATATTAACAGTGGTGATTTTTCAGTTAAACTTCAGAGAAAGTATGACAGTATGACCCCTCCATCAAAAAAGTACCTTCAAGATAAATCTGCTGTAACAGTAGCGAAAGAATTTTTATTGACTGTACTTTGAATTGTTGCTTATTTATGCCTGGCTAATCCTGGGGATCACTTGAGCAACATCAAAGGGAGCTTGACAGAAAACAGTGTCAGTGTGTAGTTCTTAAAGTGATACTTTTATCAGGTGTTTTAGCTTATGTTAGACTCTTGAATAATTCCGTGTTGTAACAAAACCGAAAACATTCTTCTGGCTACTTATTTGTGTGTTTGCATATGTTTTTGATTTTTATGACACACTAAAATAGACCATTTTCTGAGTATTTTGTATAATGGCAGTGCAGAATGTTATGACTATCTACTTGGCAAAATGTCTTGCTGAGATATAAATAGATTTCTAATGACTATCGAGCTCCGTGCCTAAGAAATTTCCTTGTAGATATCTCATTGCAGAACTAACATCATCAATAAAATAGCTGAAATATTTTGCAAATGCAGGAATATTTTTTTACATCAGTAACTGCAAGGAAAATACCTACCATATGCATAATTTGAGGCTGATTTAAAAACTGTAATTTATCATAATTATCTACATATTATAATGGCAAAACACACTTAATTGCTTTTGACTGGACTGGTATGATGATGAGAAGGAAAGTTAACAGCAGATGGCCCTACTGTCAAAATTGTAGTCTCTTAACCCAAAATGAAGTAGCAGACTGAACATAACATGTTTCTGGCTCATTTTTCTGATTTTCAGCAGTAAGTATGAACTAGCATTTGGTGGGGTTGTGAATGTTTACAGAGCAATAGAAATAGTCTTACGTGGGGACAAAAATAGCAAAGACGACTTGACTAGATAGGATTTCTCATCACATTACGATTTAGACTTTCTAAAGGATATTAAGTTGTTTAAAATATTGAACTGGACCAGAAAGGAAATTATTTCCAAAATATTAGTATCTATTATGACACTATTTTCTGCCCTTTTACCACCGTATGTGCATCTTCCATAGAGCAGTGAAAAAAAAGTGCTATATCTTCTATACCTGTCTAACTGTGAACAAATAAATTAGCTAGCAGTTGAAAAACCAGATCATTTTTCTATGCTTCAAGTAAGTTCAGCTTTGCTGCGTTCAGTTGCAATATGCCTGAAGGATTTGTCTTATATTAATCACAATGTGCATGCACAGATGTGGCGCTGTAAAATCCCAGCGTTTCCACTCGTGGAATGCCTCAGAGAATTGAAGAATTTAAGATTACATTTGTACAAAGTTAAATTACAGGAGGGGGGACAAAAAGGATTTTTTGTTTGGTTGGTTTTTTTTAAACATCAAGCCAGACAGAACCACAATAAGCAGGTGGTACATTATACTGCTGGATGGTCAATGAAAGTAAATTAGCTGCTTCAGTTGATAGAAAAGAAATGCTGGTCCGATCAGCTTAAATAAAGGTGACGTGTTATTTGTGAAGTAATGCGAATACCAAAATATGGTTTAACCCCAAAGTTTGTTTGTATATATGTATGTACATTTTGTGTGTGCTTTGCATTATAGATTTTATAACATTTAATCTTCTAGACTAAAATAATGGGTGAATTTATTAGAAAGTAGAACTCATTACAGGGAGAGATTTATTATTTGCTTTGTGTCAAAATAGATCTTGTTCAGATGTGCCTGTCGATGGGACAATGTAATTTGTTCATCGTAGCAACAATACATAAAAGGAAAACAGTGGGAGAAAGGTATTTTGCACTTAAACATTTTCCCCTTTTATAATACAAGCATACAAGAGAGATTTTAGAAGTTATCCTATTGTTTTAAAGGCTAGCTGAAATAAATTAATGGATTTGTTAAATCTGAATTCAATAGTAAGACATAAGTGGTCTAGTAAAAAACTGTTTTAGAATAATTGTTAACACTGAGATGATGCATATTTCTATATGTTAATGTTTTACATTTTCTGCAGTACATCATCATTTGGTATTGTTGCTTCTGAAAACTGACAGCCGGTTGCCAGCTACAATCTATCTTATGCCTATTTCAGGAGGCAGTTATAGTTTTTTAATGTTTACATTTGTCCCTTAGGCTGTATAATCGAAACCCTTGTTTCAGCTAATGTAGATACACAGCATAATAACATCTTTTAGGGTGTTGTGTAGGTATACAGGGAGGAGTTGCTCAGGCTTTATACGCTCTTTCAAAACCTAAAAGGACATACTTGGAATAATTCACTACACATACTAGTAAACTGTATGCAATAAGTATATCATTTTTGTCTAGCCTACTGCGTCGTAGTAGACACAAAGATAGGTGCTCTTGGATAGTCTTAAAATCAGTTGTACAAAAACTTGTCCTAAATTTCCCATTCTTTATTTTTCCTTGGAATCATCCTTGTATTTGTAGGGGGCTCTCAAAATATGTTTTCTTTGAACTTCTTGAAATGTGGTATTTTGCTTTTACCGCATGCTGGTCTTCTGAGCATCCTCTAAGAAGGTTTCTGTAATTCAAAGTGAAGTTCCAAGTGCAAATTAATTAAAATAGCTCATTATTTAAATCTGATTCACGTACTATAGAGGTTGTTTGGGATGCTTTAATGAATTAAGTTTGAATTAAAATAAAAAAATTCAATGATTCACTTGCCTTCTGCTAATATTTCTCCGTATTCCCTTACAAAATATTAATGCAGTACACAGGGGTCTTGGATAGGTTGAAGAGCATAATTTCACAAGAGTTTCTAAACATTTACCTGCTAGGATGTATTTTAAAATGGGTGCCTTAATACAATCCTGGCAACATTCTGACTGCTGATGGAGAGCCTTATTTCTCATTCCTTCTGTGCAGTTTTGCTACACTCTTTTGCACTCTTCAAAGCCAAAGCAAAAAGGTGAAATCCATTTGCAAAAATTCATTGATTTTTATGGTTTAAAAGTTGCCTATTATACTGCTATTTCTTCTGTATTACTTTTTTAAACCTCTATCGAACATCTAATTAACTTTTATTTATTGTTCATCACAATGTTTTGATCTCTCATTATAAAGACTATATTCCCTGTATTTTTATGAGTCAGCAGAGGGGTGAATTGTGGAACATGCGGTAACTATCAAACTTCCAAAAACCTTTCTGTAAAAAAAAAAAACCAAAACCACCATTTTTTGTTTGCAACAGGCTGACAATTGAATGCTTGAGGAGTGAAAACAGAGCAGAAAACCCGGAAAGGGATGAAAGGCTAAATATCAAAATATGTAAACATTCTGAATGTGACAATAAAACGATGAATAGAATCATTATAGTAAAATTAAAACAGTAAGGAAGGAAGTCACTTTAAAATTATGGCTTGACATTTTTAGTCCAGTAAAATGTTTTGGCATGGGTTAAACAGATCTTACAATGATGGCTTAGGTTTAGAGCAAAGGAGTAACACCTCCATCAGACTGCATTTATAGGGAAATATTTCTTCTTCATGTAACTAATTTGAATTAAATGTCCTTATGTTTAGCTTTTTAAAGTATGTATGGTCACATTCCCTCTGTTTCAGCCCTGAATAGTATTCAGTTCTCTTCTCTAGGTCATTGTTTAGTTGTGAAAGAACTAACTGGCTGTTTTTTACTGCTGCAAAACGATTAAGGTGGGTATTTTTTTCTATTGCTTACATCTGAAAACAAGTGTAGGGGAAAAGTGAAAATTATATTTATTCAAAAAGAGTCTTAAGTTCTTAAAGGCTTGGAGGTTGTCACTGTGGTGTTGCACATGGCAGCAAACCAGCAGATTTGGGCAATACAGACATAACAGTGCCTCTAACATTTTTCTTTTTCCTACTGGAACAGGCAGGCTCCGAAGGCCTGCGTTGACAGGTAATGAGATCTAATAAGCAAAGGGAAAAGGGGTGGGTGGGAATGAAAGAATAAGGGAATATCCATATTCATTATTTAATCAAATAAAATTCTCTTAGAGGATTCTGGGAATACTCAGTCCTTGCTTCAAAAGCTTCTCTGTGATAGCTGTAAACAAATTACCTTACGAATAACTTCTTAATCAGGGAAGAGTAGAGCTGTTCTCTACTTGATCTCTCCCTTTGGGTGGTCCCAGTCAGAGAGCAGCAGCCTTCCTCCTGATGGCTTGGCTTCAGAAAAGCTATACGGTATTATGCTGACAGCTGTAGACCTCTTTTTGTTAGGGATAACAAACATCCTGTGCTGAGGACAGCATCAAGCCCAGCTTGCAGTATGCCCAATTAGAGAAGCTAAAATCTCATTTGTTTCACCATGGGAGCCTCTGAAAGCACACCGTTTTGGCCTCATTACAGTATTTTTAACTTTACAAAAACAATTTCATTATGGAAATTAAAGAAGCTCATTTAGTCTTAGCATTTATGCTGAACTTAATAAATTCCACAAGTATATCAGCTGCCCTAGTGTGCAGGCTTTTTCTTCTTTATCTCAGTAAAAAGTTGCTTTAAAAACTACTTGCAGAGACTGTTTCTTTTTTCCCTGTAAAAGAATGTGCCATTTTGATATATTGGTTATTATTATTAATATGAACAAATCTCAGGACTCCATTGTAGGTCCTTTTCCTTCATTGAACATCCGAGTATTGACCAGCACTTGCTGTGCTGACACCCATGGAAAAGGGATGGTCAAGTCTGTGGTTTTCCTCCAGGTACTGGAGATATTTTTATATTTGTGTTGTTCTAAAATATAATTTCTCTGATACGAATCTTGAAATCTTCCATGGCTCAACACAAATAACAAGAAGTAGAGCAGTGCTTTCCTAGGATTGCACGGTAACAGTCTTGGTTCAACATTATGCAGGAAAATCCTACCAAGGATTTAAAATTGGTTACAGATATATCTTCTGTATGTACCTTAAGAGACTGTTTTTGCTTTTCTAAAATGTGAAGAAGGGAAGAGGACAACTACTTTCTCATAATGTGCTATAGGAAGGAAAGTGAAATAGAGATGCTGACAAACATTTATATTGTCTAAAGATGTTTACTAATGAGAAAGGAGAGAGGCCACAGAGACCATTTTGTCAGTTCACAGTCAAAAGTATTTGCAAACAATACTGAAGAATGAATAACCAAAATAGGAAATTGTGCAGATTTGCTGCTGAGTATGTTAGGTAAATAATTTGTTTTTTCATAAAGTAGGGAGCCTAGAAGGACCATTGTTGGGTGACAGGCTGTGTTCTTAATTTTTCAAAATTTTTAACTATCCTTTTTGGTTTTGAGTCTTCCCAACAGAAAGAAGAGAGCTAAATCTATGGTTATAGATTCTTATAGTAGTAGTGTAGGACATGATCAACAGAAAGTCTCAACAAATCCAAGGTCATGGGATCCAACACTCTGCCTAAGATTGCTTTATTATAACATTTCACAAATTAGGATATGCCTTACATAAGATGAGCAGAGGTGGGGCAAGAGTTGTGAGGAGGGGTGGTTACAGCACATAATGTTTTCAGGAGCAGAGCAGTTGTGTGCTTTTGAGTAGAATGAGTGTATGAACAGGAATTTTAACTTGAATGAAAAGTATGGGCAGAGTAGTTAGTGGAGAGGAGGATATATATGCATATATCATGAGTATGCAAGCATACTCAAAATATTAATGTGCCGAGCTGGTCAAGTAATATTGCCAAACATGCCAGCAGGGAGGCGTGGAGGGAGCCTAACGTGAAAGCTTATTGCATGTGTGAGCTGTGCCATATTGTCTGAGCACATTTTGATCGAAGTAATATGAGCCTTCATGAAAATTATGATAAATGTATCTTAATGAAATAGTCTTAATTAGGTGTCCAACTTGGAAGTAATGCAGGTTTACATGTGTGACTAGCGGAGAGGTTCCATCAGTTTTTCCCAATTTTTTTCCCAAGTCAGCCTCTCAAACTATTTTGTGTTTTCTACTTTTTTCAGACTCAGAGTGTGGTAATGAAATTTACCCTTTGGGATGGAGAGGTATCTGGAAGAGTTCTTAATATGATTTTACTCAAGACACTGCTGTACTCTACTACATAAGTCAGTGAAGACCTGTCAGATCATAATGTCTTTTAGTCCCTAGCAATGTGGGCTAGGGATTGGATGCCTTGAAGCACAGGTGAAGAGGCTGTTTATCCCATTAACTACATGTGAAATGCTTTAGTCTCCCTGAAATGTTTCTTAAAGGTAAAATAAATCAATAAAAGGAGGTTGCCATAACCGTGCAGTTACTATATAGTTCTGAAAACAAACTAAATTGATTGTAAGCATCTGTTTTTATGTATTTTTCCTCCCTTGGAGTATGTCCCAGTGGCTTGTTCTTTGTTAGAATGATCCCGTTTACTTAATAAGCTATAAATATATTGAGCTCAAGTCAACAAAGGTGTTTTCAACATACACAGCATTATAAATAAACCAAATCTTTTCTTAGGTCTCTTAGGGGCAGCAGTAGGAGAAAGGTAATCAGTATCAGTGGGGCACCTGAGGCTTTTCTGGTCTCAGGTGCCAAATTCTTCTTTCTTGCTGACGGTTGCTGGCACTGTCGCTACTGCTCCATTTTTTCTCGCCTTTGTAGGCAGGAGCTGGAAGGAAACAGGAGTGAATGAGACAAAGACAACCTCATTCCACTGCTCTTCATCTTTCCTCTACTGTCACTGGAGCTATGCCATCAGCTTCCTCAAATTCCCAGTCTTAAGATTTATTTAGACTGGTGAGAGGTGTCTGCATCCAGCTTAACTGAGTCATTTTTCAGCGAAGTATCTGTCTAGCTTGCTTCAAAAGTGGGTGGTGTTTAGCAGCCATAATAGTTTGTTTCTCCTGTAGCTTGCTTTTCCAGTGAATCTATGGCATTTTCCGTGGTCGAAACATGTGCTCTCTTTTTTTGTTTGTTGGTTTAACTCAGGTGAAGTGATGCAAAAGGCTGTGAGAATGTGTTCTGTTTCCCTTAAAATGATTGCATTTCAGTTCTTCAAAGGTGGTTTGTTTTTTTTTTTTTCCTCCTGAAACCCCAAATCCCTTATTTTATTGAGAGCTGAGGTGGTGATTTAATAATTTTCCTCTCTATTTTTGGCTCTTCAGCAATGTGATATGAAGCTGAAGCTGGTGATTCTACAGACTCTTTGAATGAGTGAGCATAATTAAAAATTAAAACAGAGGATTTGTGTAAATGGTTAGCCTGCAGTTGGCATGCACCAGGTATTCACTTAAATTACAGATGCATGGTCTCAATCTCTCCTTGGTTCTTCTCTGGAGATATTCAAAAATTGACTGAACATGGTCCTAAGTGACCTGATGCAGTATAAAAGTTGTTCTGGCTTTGAGTGAGGACTTGGTCAAGATGACCTCCACAGATCCCTTCCAAGCCAAATTATGCTATGATTCAAATTCTCAGCAGGGAGGACTAGTAGATGCTGAACATCCAGTTCCAGTGGCTAATTTTACTGGAAGCATGATCACAGAATCGTTAAGGTTGGAAAAGACCTTTAAGATCATCAAGTCCAACCATGCCAATCCCCCTATGCCCCCTAACCATATCCTGAAGTGCCACGCCTACACGTTTTTTGAACACTTCCAGTGATGGTGACTCCACCACCTCCCTGGGCAGCCTGTTCCAATGTTTGACCACTCTCTCTGTAAAGAATTTTTTCCTCATATCCGGTCTAAACCTCCCCTGGCACACTTTGAGGCCATTTCCTCTCATCCTATCACTAGCTATTTGGGAAAAGAGACCAACGCTCACCTCACCACAACCCCCTCTCAGGTAGTTGTAGAGAGCGATAAGGTCTCCCCTCAAACTCTTCTTCTCCAGACTGAACAACCCCAGTTCCCTCAGCCGCTCCTCAGAAGACTTGTGCTCCAGACCCCTCACCAGCTTCGTTGCCCTTCTCTGGACACGCTCCAGCACCTCAACGTCCTTCTTGTAGTGAGGGGCCCAAAACTGAACACAGTATTTGAGGTGCAGCCTCACCAGTGCCAAGTACGGGGGTACAATCACTTCCCTACTCCTGCTGGCCACACTATT
>NW_010555736.1:24095-32924 GCF_000687285.1 Phaethon lepturus
ACCCTGCCGGCTCATATTCATCCGGCTTTCAACCAGCACCCCCAGGTCGATTTCCACCGGCAGCTCTCCAGCCGCTTTTCCCCAATTCTTCCCCAAAACTTGCTTTGAACAGCTGGAGAAGCAGAGCCACAAATAACCGGTGACTTGAAACTAATTCTGTGAACTCCTCGTGGTCCTGAGCTGGCACTGCCACCAGAAGCACAGCAGTGTGCTATTCCTTTTTTTCTGCCTCTCTTTTATTCTTCTTTCTCCTTTCTCCTGCTCTTCTCCTTTTCTCTACAGACATCCCATATTCCTACTTGGCTAACGCACCAACCATCGTGTAGCTTTATTGTGAACTGTCGTGGTTTAGCCCCAGCCGGCAGCTAAGCCCCAGGCAGCCACTCGCTCACTCCCCCCCGGTGGGACGGGGGAGAGAATCGGCGGGACGGGGGACAGAATTGGAAGAGTAAAAGTGAGGAAACTCATGGTTTGAGATAAAGACAGTTTAATAAGTAAAGCAAAAGCCGCGCACGCAAGCAAAGCAAAACAAGGAATTTGTTCACCACTCCCCATGGGCAGGCAGGTGTTCAGCCATCTCCAGGGAAGCAGGGCTCCGTCACGCGTAATGGTTTCTTGGGAAGACAGACGCCATAACTCCGAACGTCCCTCCACCCCTTCCTTCTTCTTCGTCCCAGCTTTATATACTGAGCATGACGTTATATGATATGGAATATCTCTTTGGCCAGCCTGGGTCAGCTGTCCCAGCTGTGTCCCCTCCCAGCTTCCCGTGCACCCCCAGCCTGCTCGCTGCAAGCCAGCATGAGAAGCTGGACTGTCCTTGACTACTTAGCAACAACCCAAAACATCAGCACCTTATCAACATTTTCTCATCCCAAATCCAAAACATAGCCTCACGCTAGCTTCTGTGAAGAAAATTAACTCTACCCTGGCTGAAACCAGGACAGAACAGATCAGGGGACTGATCAAGGTGAAAAATTTATTTTTAATGGGCTGAGTGTTAGTTAGATTGGTTTTGTGTTTTGTTGTTTTTTTTTTTAACTTCTGAGACAAAACTTGTCTGAACTGCAAAAATGTGTGAGGGCATGGATGTCTTGGGAACAAACTGGACTGGGAAATTTGTAATATTTTGTTTTTTCTTTTGGTACATGCGTAATAAAAAAAGTAATACAAGGCAATGGTAGTCTTGGAGATCTTTATTTATTCATACAAATCCAAAAAAGAGAATGGGATTCCTGTCGAGCCTGAATAATAGCAGTCTTCAGTCATTTGGTGTTGTCCTCTGAGACTTACTTTTGTTCACTATGTCAAATGTCATTTTACGTGTTAGAAAACATCAGGACTCCATCTTGGATAAACTGCATAAAAATGAAGTTTCTCTGTCTTTCTTTTGAAGCCAATTAAAGTGTAAAGCTGAAATAATACAATGTGGTTAAATTATAGATTAAGCAGTTGAGTAGATATATCCTTGAACCGTACTCAGTTTTATGCTATTATAAACTACTGAAACAGTATGTTTACTTCCTTTATAAATCAAGCAAATCTTGTTTTTATTGCAGAGAGTGGGAGGTGAGGTAATAGTGGAGTGGGAGGATTAATTTAGAATAGAGGTACCTGCAACATGCAGATACAGTGCTCCAGAGTATTAGGATATGTTATGTTCCTTTTGAAAAGTTGTTTGTAATGATAGTTAATAGCATCCCACAAGAGGAAGCAGACCGTAAGTATGCTGAAATCCAATGAAAGTTCAGGATCATTTATATCAGATGAGAATCTTAATAGGAGGGCAATCAACAATTTTGCAGGAGCTCAGTCCATAATCCTTCAATTTCTTGAAAGATAGTGAGTGGTCTGACCTGGCTATTTTCTAGAAAAACTGTATATTTGGTAGTTATCAGAAACTGAAAGGGCTATAATGTAGAAAAAGAGTTGGAGAAAAGATAGTAATTCTAACTGGTAATGAGGCAATGTGTTCCAGCCAGAATTTCTTTTCCAGGTGGCACATATCAAAATGAAGAAAAATGGAAAGTAAATGTTTAACCTCCCTCTTATTTTTCCTCCTAGTTAGGACGTGCTATTGTGGTTTAACAGAGTTGCTGTCTTTTAACTCAACTCTGTCTACTTAGTAAACAAGGGGCTCCACCAGTGCCAGTGTTTCTGCTGCATCCCTAGGCAAGAAAACCACCTACTTGGAACAGATTCCTTAGTATGCACGTATGCATCACATCTGATATAGTAAATAACTACTTTTCACAGAGACGTATAATATATTTTCCTAGCGTGGAACAAGCTGCTGGTTTGGGTTGAGGAGTTACCAGCTGAAGGCAGCTTTGAAAATTTGAAAGGACATATTTTGGCAAGAGAGAGCAAAGGAAAATAATAGAGCTCAGTCCTCTGAAAAAAAATCTCTTTGCAGGAATTTTTTCAGAGCAATCTGGTAGGAAACCTACCTATCAAAACAGATGGTGGCTTTTAATAAATGGCTTCGAGACTCATCTCTGTTGTTTTTACAATTGATCCTTTGACTGGTTTTGGTTTTCATTCAGGAGGAAAGGTTAGCAGTGTTGCAGCAAAGTTCTTTTAGGTTGAAATGTTGATATAAAAATTGGTGTGAGGTTTATTGTGAGCATATATATGTGACATCTGATGTCAGTATCAGTGAATGAAGGAGTAATAAAAACTTGATTTTTAAGCAATTCTGCTTCATCAGGTAGCTTTGAAGAAAATTGGAAAGGAGGACAGAATTAAATGCTGACTGGCCAGGTAGGCTCCCAGTTAAAGAAGTCTGGTGAAAAAGTGATGTTAGATATAATGTGCAACGTGATGGTGTTTAGATGTGACAAATCTACTTTCCTTAGTGTGGGTGTGTTCATGAACATACGACTTTGGAAGTGGGTGGGAAAATGTTTACTTGTTGTATCCTACTAGTTGCAACCCTTCCCCTTCATCCAGTCCTTTGCTCTGGTAGAGCTCTCCTTACCCTCCCCTCTCTACCCATGCAGGTTCAATATCACTTTAATGTCTGTTCTCTACCTACAGTTGAAGGAGGTTTTTTCTGTTGTGGTTATGATTTGACAGTTGGGCTGCTTATGGCAGCTTAATCACCCCTTTTCTTCTCATCATGACTCTTCACTGGTTATTATGTAGCCAGGTTAACATCAATCTGCCATGAAGCAGTTAACATACTCAAAACCAGTATTTAACGGGCTTCCCACATTTATCCTGTGTGCGTGCAGAAGACAAAGTAACTGCAGAAAGATCTGTGAGTCCTTTCCGAGCAATAAGAGTACACCTTAACATATATCAACAAGTTAAAACAATTTCACTATGTCGGTCTTTGATTAGGACACCCCAAAATATGCACATTTCATATGATATGCCGGTTTCATTTGATATGGATTCTCAGCAGATCCAGCCGACCGTCGTTGAAGGGACATTGGCCAGGAAAGGTAACCATCTTTTGTACAAGACGTTGAAATCTCTTGAAAATGGAAATAAAGTTCAGTCTAAACTTTGACCCAAGTGGATCGTTAGTTGCAGCCTACAGATTCTTTTTCAAATCATTAACTGCATCTCATGGTGTCTTGCGAAGAAAGAAATGCAGGGTATTTCTTAATGAGTCTTTCTTCAAAATAGATCAGACAGCCTGGCTTTTTACAATTGGCCAATTTAGGAGTTAGAAAATGGTTTAATTTAACTCAACCACTAGGGCTTTGTAAATAAGTATGTATGTATACGTGTGCTACATGCACTGGAAAAATTGTCAGATGTGTTATATACTTCATTTACTGTAAACTTCCAGCTGTCCTGACTGTATTTTGCCTATTAATCTGTCATGGACTTTAACACTTGAGACACTTGTTTCTAAACAGCCCAAACAATTGTCTTATTTTCTTCATCAAAATTAACTTGTCGTATGAATAATTCTTTCTTTTAACAACCAGGGATGAATTTCTCTTAGTCTGTGTATTTTGTTGTGCTGTTGTGCATGCACAGCCACACAAACGTGAATACACTGTTATTGCCACCTTTTGTCAAAACTGGAATAGTATTTTGTTCTGAGTTCCTGATGGATTTCTGGTTTGTACCTCTTGGTCCACCATGTTTCAGAAAGGAAAGATTTGTGCTTTGTGTATATAGAAATACACAGAAGGAGGTGTATTCTGTAAATCGGTGCTTGATTTTTATATCAAACTTAACGTTGATAGATTTGCCTCATCAGTTAAATAGGCAGCATTTAGGCATTGTTATGAGAATTGCTATTTTCTTTTTCACAAATAAAAGCTGATACAAATTTGTAATCCAATGTGTTCTCCTGGCTTTCTCAGTATTTTTTTAAAAGTAATATCTCTGAAAAATCTACCATATTTCATTTTTTACCATAAAGCCACAGTGACATTAATATATAATCAAAGAAGAAATTAGGAAAAACATGACTTTCATTATTACTTAACTCACTGTATAGATTTGCAGGAAAGCAGGTCACACTTTGTTTTGGGAAGGCTATGAGGAGGAGACGTGTTCAGGGGCATCCATCCTAGCATCTCCCATGGTGCTCGTGAAGGTAGTGCTTATTACTAATGTAAATGTTGGAGTCTTGGGGAAGGAGGAGTGAGCTGGACCAGACGGGGATGTGAGTCCTGTCACTGTGCTACCCCCTGCATTTGGGTAGTTGGCACGGTGTAGAGCAATGCCCAGCCTCAGGGGTGTTGCCAATGCTGAAGTTGCTGTAGGACAACAGGGTGACTCAGGTGCCAAGGCTCCATGGGGCAGCACCCACCACCCTTTTTTCTGTAAGTCGAGGTGCGAGCGGACGGTAAGCCAACGCTCGCAGCGCAGGTGCCAGCTTCTGCTGGAAGCTTCTGAGAGCATCTACATGCAGGCTGTGATCTGCACAGAAGAGGAGCTACAAATAAGGCTTCTTTTAGTGTACTGTCACCTTTCTCTTCTCTTCTCTTCTTTCGTGTTCTCAGAAGTGGAAATTGTCTCAGAGAATTTTTCGGAGTCTTAGAATCTTTCCACCCTAACTTGACATAGGAATGTCTGTAATGGAGGGTCAGAATAAAAGCTGTTATGTTTATGCTGTATCCCGTCTCCAGGAGAGGCCAATAGCAGATGCTTAGATGGAGAAAATTAACAGAACAAACTTACAGTGTTTTCCATTTCTTTACCCTCCCTTTTCCAGCAATTTGCTAGGTGGGTAGCTTCATAACCGTGTCGCCACAAGAAAAGAGGAAGACAGCAGTTGAGGAGCTTGTTTATTTAATATTTAACTTCCTCAAATGCTGGGGCATTTGGGGCAGAGTTTTCATACTTTAATCTCATTTTGCAATTATAGCTTGATTAGTATATTAATAACAATAACGGTGAAAGCAAGAAACTTTAAATATGTATAGTTCGTTAGTTAATTTTACCATTGAATTCTTAGATATTTTTTTCCCCTAGTTTTTTTAGAACCGTGTATTTAAATGTAAATAAGATGTTATTATGGATTCTTCAGTTGCGTAATATTAAGTCACATTTATTTCATGTCTTTTGTATGATATTATCCATTCTCACATATGATTATTAAACGTGATTTAAAATTATAGAGAATTATTGAACAATGACTGTTAGAGTGGAAGCGTTGCGTTTTACCATTCTTTTATATTTAGGCTTGAATTAACGCAGTATAAACCTGGAAATATTTTGACATTTGATTATTTTTTCCCTTTGTTGTCTGATTGAAATTGTGTTTTGCTTTGAATGCAATTTCTATGCAAGTCCCTAGTATAGTAATTCGGGAAGCACTGGTCAGTCTGAAAATGTTGAGAATTCTTTCAGGCATCTCTGAGTAGAATTTTATTCATTTTGATGATGACTGGAAGAGTAGATGAATAGTTGCACCATCAACTTCACTGTCTACTTATGTTTGTAGAACCTAAACTAGTCAGTAGTTACCTTGAATGAATGGTTACCTTCCAGCCTAAAAGCATCACCATCCCCTTCCAGTTTTAAAACGTTAACTCACATAATGATTTGCTTCTCAGTCTGCAAGAAAAGAATGATCTGGCATTGTAAGGAGACAATTCATGTGTACATAAGCCCTCACAGGGGATGAAAAAGAGCGCCAGGCTTCTGGCATGACAGATGGGATGGAAGACTCTGTGATAGTAGTATGAGCTGGATGGAGGAGGAAACAGGAGATGGGGATTTGGAACCCTCCTCAGTATGGTGAGGGAAAAGTAATGGTATGTGTGGCTGGGAGGAAGAAGGTTACTGAGTGGTCTTCAGGTAGAATAGAGTGTGTCCTGCAGAGGACAGGAAAGCAGAAAAATCCTGGGGCATGTAAAGTGACTTAATCTAATTTTATTTTAAACATGGAGTGGGACGTAACATGGGAAATAAGGCTGGTGGAAGACAGCAGACTTCAAACTGGAATACTTACAAAAAACGAGTTATTGGCTTTTGAGACTTTTAGAGGGTTGAAGTAAATGAGTTTTGGCCGTTTCTTAAAAACAAGGATCTGGAAATCTCTTGCTCTTTGGTATGACAATAGATGATGCTGCAGAGATACAGCAGTGGCGGTGCCAGTGGGTAGAGACTGCTGCTGAGCTGCTTGTTGTTTGTCCTTTTTTTCCTGAAAGACTTGTCAGGAAGACTGTCTGGAAGATTTTTATCCAACTGAAACCTCAGTTGACTTGTTGTGACTCTTCCCTTAGGATTTGATGACATTGCTCAAATCCAAAATATTTTGTAGCCCTGTTTGAAGCCAGGCTTCTTTACCTGTTTCAGCTCTTACAGAAGTCTCGTGGCTCTGGTTGATATTTGATGCCTGCAGAGTTTGTGAACACAGGGTTTGTCTGAAAGGAAACAGGTATTTCTACTTTTCGTTGTATGTTAGAGCTTTGTAGTTATAATTTATTATGAAGTACAGGTTCTTATGCTTTGCATTTTCTCCCACCTGAAAACTGTCTGAAGCCAGACAGTTACTTTTTATTGAATCCCTACATCTTTTAAAACATCAGGTGGCCCTCACAGATTTTTTTTTTTTTCCTTTTAGAAAATGCTTTAGTCTGTACAAGATGCAGTAAATTTATGGGAAGTGTAATGTGTGAAGTCAAGAGTTTACAAGGAAAGGGACACAGAAATACTTGATACTTTAGGGGTTAAAATTGTGTCAGTGTTGTTTTAAAGGATCAGGGAACTTTAAAGAAATGTGTGCAGGCTCTTCCAAAGCATTATAATGTAACTAAAATTTGTCTTTAGAATGTCTTCGTACTCTAAAGTTAAAAGGAACAATTGAAGTTTGCAGAAAGGAACCAGGAAAACACTGTAACTCTGGATGCTACTGCTGGCTGTATGTATGGGATCATTTTTAATGATCTATAGCTTGCAAATGGTTGGAAAATTTTCTCTCTAACTTCACTGAAAAGAACAGCTTGCAGCAATGCATATATTTTACAGTTGCATCAAGCGCACAGTTACTAAGTGAGGATGGGAAGCCTGATAGTTTTCCTGCTAGCAAAGCTGGCCTCCGGAGGGTTTTATTACAGGAATTTTATTTTTTTAACAGCTGAACTGAAAAAAAAAAAGGTCTCTCATGAAACAGAGCCAACTCATCGTATAGCTAACCACATTCCTGCAAAACTTCATGAACTTCAAGAAATTAGTGTAGTTTAAGTTTCTATGCAGTGTTATTTGAGAATATGTAGTACAGTTCCCTTTTTTCTAAATACAATATGAATTATCATACTGCTCTCTCTTTTGGTTTATGGATGCAGTTCTCTTTCTTACCTGGTGGTAGTTATGACTTATGCATTAACCTGAACAACTCCATGAGTCGTCAGTCTTTACAGGTTTGTAAACAAATGTCACAGCACAAGGAAAGATGCATCTGTCAGGAGTGTAGAGCAGTTGTCTTGTGGAAAACCAAAATGTCTTTTTCCTTATTTTCTATAAAAACCTTGTTTCTGTAAAATCCTAATGTATTTTAAAATGCAGGAAATTGTGTACAGTATAGCAAACCTTAATACAGAGTGTGGTGGACCCTTATTTTTTTGCTAAGCTTTTTTCATTGATACAGATTCCTGTGAATATAGGATATAGGTATAGCATTAGGTTAGGAATAGGGTTTCTATCTTAAAAACAAAACAGCCTGCTTCTTCACCCCCCCACCAAACAGCCCCTTCTGAAAGAGAACAAAAAAACCCCTGTTAAAATCTAAAACACTAAAAAAAATGCTTATTTCAATATTATATCTGGAGTATTTGTATAGGTGAAAAACAGTGTGTGTTGTCCAACAATCGGTAGTTATGTATACTCAAGAGAATTTTTTTTTTTTACTGGTAAATGTAAATATGACAAGTTACTAGACAGACACAAAGAATAAGAGTAAAAAGAAAGCTGACTTTTTTTTTACTAGAATCAAGAGAGATTTTCAATAAAATATGAAAGTTAGTTTTTGTGAAACTTTTTAATTATTGAAACATCCTTTTTAGTTACTGAAAAGAAGAAAGTCTGTAAATGAGTACTTCATAGTTCTGTCATACACGACACCTTTTACCTTGCCTAGGAAGCCCACAAGTAATTATACACTCATTGAAGCTCAATGCCACTCCTCTTTAGTAGGGAAGAACGCAGGGAGTACTTGCATCTCCTATATGAGAAGATTAAATTTCAGGTATATTATGAAACTGGAAAAGAACTGTTATGAAGTCTGTGGTTTTTGAAGTGTTACTAGGCTATACTCTGTAAAAACGTATGTATTTTATTCTGAGAATGGTTGATTTTTCTCTCTTTCAGGATTTTCTGTCCTGTTTCTTATTATATATATATAAAATAAGAGAT
>NW_010555737.1:0-252 GCF_000687285.1 Phaethon lepturus
TGCCTCCCTTTGTGAATGGGCAGGTGGAATGTCAGAAGATTTTTAGGACAGGAACTGGGGATGAAACTCAACTGTCTGCAATTTGGATCTGCAGTATTGTCATCTCTGGAGCTCTGCACAGGTCTCTGGTCTTTCCATCTGTAGGAAAGGGACAGGAAAGGGCCACAAAATATTTGAGGCCATGGAGTGGTGGCTCCGTCCTCATATACCAGCAGTTGGGTGAGGGACCTGTGAGAACACACACGCTACCAC
>NW_010555737.1:756-1740 GCF_000687285.1 Phaethon lepturus
CTGTAATAAACATACCTGCTTTATAACTCTTTTGAGTTGTGAAGTTTGTTTCCGCACATCAAGAGGGACTCCATTTTAGGTGACGTTTTATCTCTAGAAACTACTGAAATTGGTGTTTAGAAGCCAGGATGGAGTGTTTGTGCTGGAGCCACTGCAGAGCCTGAAGCATGACCCCAGCACAGAGGCAGCAGCGAGCGTCAGAAGTACTCACAGCATTGGATGTGTGCAGATAACAGGACACCATCTCCCTCTTGAGCCTAGTGTCCTCCTTCAGAGGCTGCTGCTTCTCTTGCTTAGGTTCATATTCCACTGTTGAAGAAAAGGGAACAAGCTTTCACTGAGTTCATCTGTTGCTCCATATTATAGGGAGTTACAGTTAGAAAGGATGGGACAGGAAATGGGACAGAGAGGGAAAGACAGAAGATAGGGACATGAAGAGGGACCCTTTTCCCTAACCCTAACCCTAGCCAAGCGGTTCCTTCTTATCATCCTTGTTAGAGCACTCCTGCCAGTCTGTCTCTACGCTCAAGGTTCAGATATCTTCTCTGTTCTCTTTAATCTCTTGGTCCTTGCTCTTAACTCTTCTTGGTTTTAATTTTCATGAGGCCTGCTTTCCTCGTGATTAACTGTTTACACATAGCTGAAATGTTAGCATTGAGGCAAATAGAGCCTAAGGACTACGAGAGCAGGCCGTTAAATATAATCACACAGTTATTAGGCTAAAGAATTCTATACTAATGTCAAACTAACCATGTAATCAATAACCTTCCATGTATTAAGAAATTTCCAAAACTTAGAGTTGATTAGTGACACATGCTAAAACCTTGTAATTGTTTTAGATCCTTGTTTCATTCCCCCCTTTTCTATTATCCTTGCGAATTCTTTCGCAATCCCTCATAACATACCATTATAATTTGTCCACTGATTAAAATACCTCCCTCTTGCGACTTTGCGTTTGATCTTATTCTTTTTCCACATAACATA
>NW_010555738.1:0-24060 GCF_000687285.1 Phaethon lepturus
AAAAACATGTAGATGTGGCACTTCGAGACATATTTTAGTGGTCCTGGTGGTGTTAGGTTGATGGTTGGACTTGATGAGCTTAAAGGTTGATTTGTCTATGATTCTATGAAATTAATAGAAGTTTAGTAGTTAAGGCTTAACTAGCTAAAACTGCACTGGGCAACCTCCACACCCCACACCACCCCCCATAAGCCCCAGCTGGAGCATCATGTTTTGCATAGGATTGTCTTGTGCTAAGAACAGGTCTCCCTCTGGGGTAAAACTGTCAGCTATTGCCAAAAATCGTCATGCTAGAAGAACTGTTCTGTATATGATAGCCTTCAGATGTGCTTCATCCAAGCCAGGTTTCAGCACTCAGCATCTCAGGGGACAGATGCAAAATCTCTGCAAAACAGGCTGAAGTGCCTCCCCTTTTCATGCATCTCTGCACAGCGTCGATCAGACTTTGATGTGGCGATTCACAGCATGGGGCAGTCGCCGCACCAGCAGCCGCATTGCATAGCACGTCCCAGCTCTCCGGCCCCACCGACACTCGCTCTGCCCTGCGGACAGCAGTATGTCCTGCACACGCTGCCAGCCAAAAAGCCCTTTCAGGTCGGGATGCCTGTCACCTGCCTTCCTCTGTCCTTCGCCTCGAAGCCTCCTGGCTCCCAGGGTCCCCAAGGACATGCTTAAATCTGATGAGATTTGAAGATATGCTTAAACGAAGCTTGTAGAGATCACCCAAAAGAAGATCCCATCCGAATCAATAGCCAGGAGCGGTGAGCTCCGGTGGGTGGGTTCGCTGCCCCAGGACCAGCGGTGCCATGATGCGATGTGTGGGGCCATTGGCCTGCACGCTCCCCATCTCCTGCACCCGGCTTGCTTAGGTTTGCTGCTCCCTGGTCTCCCTACCCCTTTCAGCTCTGCTGTGAAAATACTCTGCCGCACAATTAAAATCCCCATAGAAACAAGCTCTCAGGTTGATATGGTCTCAGAGGGATTGTTTTGCAAAGGGTGGACAGCTTGTTAGGTAGAGACATACAACAGCGGTGATTTGGATAGTTAATTACCAGCCACGACCTCTCCCGCTTCTGAACTGGAGCTATCGGTGATTGTTACCCTTTCTCGGTTTCTCGGTGACAACATACATTACCTCTAGGTTTTTGTTCGAACAACATATGGAGACATACAGAGATTTAACACATGGAGATTTTTTTCAGATTGAGTGAGTTTTGCAACTCCACACCCAAAACGGTCGGCAACTTTTTTTTTGTAACAATTGCCCCACTGATGTACTGACATTGACTTTCCTGCACGACTAAAGGAAAGTACTTTGGAAATTATAAATGGGGTTTTGCAAGGCTGAGGTTTACTTTATATTGATCTGCAGCCTCTTGTCCTCACTGCAGCAGTTAACATGTCCTAAAAATGCTCAATTGCTCTTAATGAGAACATGGATATGCTGTTGCAGACTAATTTCACCATCCTTCAGTTTTATAGCTAGCAGATTTATGCAGTTGGCTTTTTTTTTTTCCCCAGGCTGTAGGTTGCCTGAAGAAGAGAAGAATCTGAAAATGTCCGTATTAATCGATACAGCAGCAGAGAATCAGCAAATACCAGCCTGTAAGCCTGAAGAAGAAGGAATTATCATCAATACCATGAGAAGCATCTCCTCATGGAACTGAAAGCTTTAATAGCGGTTCTGCTGCATAGGACAGAGAAGTGTTTTTGTGCCATTTCAGTCCCAGGTCTCAGCCCTGCCTTTTGATCTGAAGAAGTCCTGAGTCATTCTCAGCCAAGGCAAACAGCCTTGTACAGCCCTGTGCCCCACCACTGTGTAAGCACAGCCCATACGACGAGCATCTGGGATCTGAGAAGAGCCATGTCACACAGAATCACAGAATCATTAAGGTTGGAAAAGACCTTTAAGATCAAGTCCAACCATCAACCCAACACCACCATGCCCACTAAACCATGTCCCAAAGTGCCATGTCTACACGTTTTTTGAACACTTCCAGTGAATCCACCAGCTCCCTGGGCAGCCTGTTCCAGTGCTTGACCACCCTCTCAGTAAAGAAATTTCTCCTCATATCCAATCTAAACCTCCCCTGCTGCAACTTGAGGCCATTTCCTCTCGTCCTATTGCTGTTTACTTGGGAGAAGAGACCAATACCCACCTCACCACAACGCCCTTGTCCAAGCCTGATGTCTTCCTTCCTGTCCCAGTGGGCGTTGCAGCCAGGAGTATGCCCAGGGCTTGGGTTAGCCAGCCCTCGGCTCTTTGCTAAGATGTGTCCACTTCACAGGACAACATTATTTTCGTTTTTCAAACATAGGCATCCACGTGATCTCGAAGTTAAATGAAAAGCAGAGAAGAACATACCATGCATCCTTTTTCTGGCAGGAGGTGTGTAAGTAGCAGTGCATTAGAAACAGGCCAGCAAACCAGACGTGCTGATGCTCATGAGTAGCTCTGTAACATCATTCCCCAGCACCACCTCTGCCCACGCTGTCCGTCGCAGGCACGTTTCGGCTGACAGCACTGCCCACCTGCACCCATCCTGCCGAGCACAGCACTCTCCAGCTCCGCTATTCTGGTCTCGGTTCCCCCGCTGGCATGGCTCGGCGGACACACGGACACACGCTTCTACCTTCTCTCCTTCACCTGAGAATGAGCCCAGGCCAGCAGGAAGACTGATGAAATTTGACCAGTATTCCTTGGGCAATGGGAGCTGCTGCTTTAGGATTAGAAGGGTGCTGGAAGAAGGAAGGCACAGGTGATGGGTTTTACCGGAGCAAGTGGAAGATGGAACTAGACAGAAATGACTGGCAAGCCAGAGTGCCTGATAACAGCTTTGAAGTTCATATTTTTAGGGATATTTATTGGACAAGACAGCTTTGCCTGCTATAGCCTCACGCAGCTTGCTTTATTCTTGGACAGATCTGAGAGAAAGTGTTAATTGCTCATACAGCCCACTCTTCCAAAAGGGTGGGGAAAGCACTATTTTGCAGGATATGGGCATCAGATCCAATTTATAATCTTCAGTCACTCACTGCCTAAACAGATGAAATCGAATTTGTCCTAGAAGTAACGTATACTTTCTGTAGGTGGTACCAATGTGCTGCTTCTGTGGCTTGCCTTCATTTCTTTTGGGCAACACAGAAGTTTGCTTTTCATGTTGCTTTTGCTCAGATTGTGCAAACTAATTCTCCTCCTGCCTCCAGTTTTTGTGCTTCTTCTAGCATGTTTTCCCTGCATTTATGAAAGTTTTCAATTCCCTTTTCTACTTACGTACTATGTACCTTCCAGCTGACAGATCCAATGGGAATATTTAGGAATTTAGCAAAAAAAAAAAAAAATTAATTCACATAGGCACCTACAAGGGAATTTGATTAATTCAGGCAACACAATCTTGAAAGGGAAAACCTCGCTCTGCGCCGTGCCGCAGCGTTCTGGACCTGCGGGTTCTGCAGGTGCCTTGGTACATTTGTTCTGTGCTCGCCCCGAGACACTGGCTTAGGGCGGGCAGGCGCCTACAGGCAGGGGAGCCAGAAAGAGGGCGAGTGAGTTGCTTACAGTTTAAAGCCTGTGTAAATAAAACAAAAGCCAGCCGTCAAAGGGTAATTCAGGCCTTGCCACCACTGAGTGAATGACCCACACGCTAGATGATCGTCTCCTGCTCCTTTATTTCTCTATTAACAGCCTCGTAGCCCTTGCAACCCTTTCTGCAACGTAAGCCGGTTCCCCGGGAAGCAGCTCTCTCACCCAGCTCACCCCGCAGCGCGGCGAGCTCGGTGCTTTCCTGGGACAAGCGAGATGCGCTTTGAATCTTCCTGGACAGAGTTAGGAACTGAACCTTCACAAACACTCTTCTTGCGGAGTTAATGCAGGGAAAGAAGCAGCATCACCATTTTTTAAAGGAGCTCAGGCTGTGCCACTTCTTGTGTTGAAAACTGCACAAACCTACACACTCGGCGAGACCCTTCAGCAGCCAGGTGGATGGACTCCGGCTTGTCAGTCTCACACAGGCACAGGTTTTAGACAAACGGGATGATTTGCAATGCACCGAAGGCAGCACTTCTCGCCCTGCACAACAGCAGCAGTGGCAACGCCTGAAAGCATTGCAGCAGCTGCAGTCAAAGCATCTATCACAGCTTTACACGTATTTAACAGTTTTTCTCTGGATTGCATGCTCAGGGGACAGCTTTAAAAGCATGGAAATAGAAATTCTAGTTTTAGAGTCAACTTCTCCCACAAATAAGTAATGTTCTACTTGCTTTCACAAGCCATTACAATAATAAAACACAATAAATAAAATCTAAGTATGATGGGAGGCAGATGGAGAACCCACTGGCCTTGAAGGCAAGAATTTCTTCCATGCTCTCACTTCTTATAAATACATACATAAATATGTGAAGGCAACAGCAAGCTTTTGGAACACAAATACAATAGCTATTTTACCTTTGCTGAAGCCTCAAAATCTGATGTTACATAAATATATTCAGGAAAGGGATTTCTCTCCGCCCCAAGGTGTCCCTTGAAGCTGTTGCATTAAAAACTGCCACACATACTGCAGTGTAGGTAGGTTCAGAGCTAAGACCCCTGGTCTATAGCAGCAGACAGATACGGGCAGAAGAGGGGCTCAAGTGCCCTCAAGAAGAGGCATTTGCATCAAAGAAAGGATGGGGTATTGTGAAATAGGCAGCAACAGAAGATATACAAGAGACCACAGAACTGCTCAGGTCTGCCTGTAACCAACTTCTCCTCGTCAGAGGAAAACTTTACCTTCTACATTTCAATGAGTGGATTTCAGACCTGCAAGGCTGGTGTATTACGTCAGTGGTTGTGGCACTTACCTTGTACCCCACTTCATAGCGGTGACAGACTGTTGAATTTTCACCACACATATAAATTACTGAAGAGTTTCATTTCAGAGCAAATAATCAAGGTTTTTTTCTGAGCCGAAACATTTTTCTTCACATTTATCAACCTGCTTTGTGATGATACTGAAGATAAAATGATACTATGACATATTTACTCATGACCTTATGACATGTATGGAAGGATAATCCCGCTATCCACAGACAAGCATTTTCATCACTTTGCAATAATCTAATTTATCATTCACCAGGTGGTTAATGGAATTTCTCTTCATGTGTCAGCTAGTACTATTTTCAGAGTGCAGCCACACGCTAACATCAGTGATAAACATCTCAAACGCTATCATTTCTACAGCAGTTTTAATCAAAAGGTAAAAAATCACTTCTCTAAGGACTACATGTGTAGTCCATTATTTGATTTGATTGAAAAACAAGTAATTACAAAAATGAATGTCATAATTATGTTTGAAATTGACCCAACAGAGACATCAGTGAGAAGACAGAACATGGAGAATCCAGCTGTTAGCAGAGTTTCGAGCTTCATTATTGCTGTTTATCAAATCCCTCCACCTTCAGCCAAGACCTTGAGGTTTTTGCACGTGCTGAGGTGTGACTGGCTGGTGTGAAAACGAGCTAATCTTTTACTGCTCCTAATGGCAGAACAGAACATAATGAAAAATGGTAACAATAGATGAGACCTCAGATTGTTAATCTTTTTTTTATTGATTGTTTTGCAAATACATAGGAGGACTTCGACATTTAGTTTGCAGAGCTTACAGTACAACTACATTTTCTATAATATTTCTTTTTTTGTGTTTTTTCAGGACAAAAGTCAATAAAATATAAAGTGAAATAAGTCAAATGTGATAATACAGTAGAATCATTGTCTTCTTCAGGACAAAGAGTATGAGCTGTCCTTGTCTTGTGAAGTGCTGTCAAGCAGGGGATGATCTCACTGATGTCCCAATAAACCTTCATGCATACCATCAACCACCCAAGAGGAACGAGAAGTTCTCATCCCTGTAATACCGATCATTGCAACTACTGCTCAGAGTATACCTTACCTATGAACCACACTTGCGTCCACAGAGAAGAAAATACTTAGGAGTGCTTTAATTTCTAATCCTACTTTACAAATCAATTTAAAAATTGGAGTCACAGCTTGTTGCAATTAGCTTGTGCGGACACACAACATTTTCATAACAATACCAATATTCTACCACAATATATTGTCCTCAAGATAAAAAAATTCAAGTGTGACATACAGATATTTGCACCACTGTTGTATATGGAGAGAGCCTGTTCTCCATTCTTCCCCAGTTTTCAGCACCAGATTGACTTTTGCTCTCTTGCATTAGCACTGACACAAGTAAGAGAAGACACAGAACTCAAATATCCAGCTTGTATGACAGTCTTCAAGTACTCTTCCACACTCTTGATCAAGTGTGATCTCCAAGCTGAAGAGAAAAAATAACCTGTTGCACAGACCTTAGCTGGTTATTCCTCACAATATCCCTGTGAGGTAGGAAGAAAAGCATCTCATTTTCCAGCAACAGGAGACAAAGCAGAGAGAGCACAGATGACACTTCTCAAGGCAGTAAGTGGAGAACTGGAAAAGCTGAAACTCAAGAGTTCTTGGCTCCTAATTCTTTGCTTCAGAAACCAAGGTGCTGAACTCCCAGACATTATCAGGTCATTAGTCTTTTTATAGCCATATATTAATGACAGGGATGGCTTCTGTGTGCATGCCAGCAAAGCATAGTTCTATGGCAGAAGCAGCATACACCTGATGCTGCCCCCAGACACTTCCGTACTTTATATGTCAATAAATGTTTGCTGTAATTAACTAATCAGTCCTACAACTAATATAGCATAGGTAATTACAATAGATCAACATTTCATTTATAGATTGCTTTAAGACTTCCCCAGCTATTTTTTTTTTCTCTGGATGAGTTAATAGTAACTCACTTTCCCCTGTATGATGATAGTTTTTATACTTCTCCCCTAAAACCAGCATCCATTCTGGGTACTCTTTATCTTTGAGTGATGATGAACAAGCCACCTTCAGGGATTACACCCATCCCCTCAGAGTAGCTCTTCAACCAGCCCTGGCCCTGAAGGCAAAGATAGGCACCTTTTGCTGTGTACAGCACCACAAGGGTGAGAACTGTCACTGAAGTGTCTGTATGGATTGGGGAAGAGGCCTCTGGGCTGCTCTATCTGAAACCAAAACTGTTTCACACTGAGATAAAGTATGCAAATTTTGATACAGAGACTTTTAATCTGCAAAACCTCTGTGAGAAGAACTTCAGTCCACCTCCACAGCAACAGAAACAGCCAAACTTTAAGTTACTTGTCTGGAATGAGTGAGTAACATAGGGAATATACTTAAATAGGTAAAAACTAACGTGCTAATCCTGAGTTAAGATGTTCTAGAGCACTTTGATCAAGGTAGTTTAAAGTCTTGCAAGCAAATTACCTGTCAACCAAATCACTTGTATGTATGTATTGGGTCTGGCTGAGATGGACTTAATTTTCCCCATAGCAGCCCTCATAGTGCTGTGGTTGGTACTGGTAGCTGGAACAGTGTTGATAACACACCAGTGTTTTGGCTACTGCTGGGCAGTGCTCGCACAGCATTAAGGCTGCCGCCCCAACATTCACCCTGGCTCCAGTAGGCTGGGGCTGGGCAACATCTTGGGAGGGGACACAGCCAGGACAGCTGGCCCAACCTGGTCAAAGGGATATTCCATACCATATGACATCAGCTCAGAAATAAAAGCTAAGAGAAAGCGGGAGGGAAGGGGGGAGGCGGGATTAATTTTCTGAATTTAGAGAGTAAATCTTTTGTTTTCTTTTGCTTCCAAATCACACGGCCTTTGCTTTCTGCTTATTAAACTGCCTTTATCTTGACCCATGTGTTTGGTTATTTTTTTTCCATCCAAATTTCTACCACCCTGTCCTACTGAGGAGGGGAGTGATAGAGCGGCTTTGTGGCGGAGCGGCTTGGTGGCACCTGACATCCAGCCAAGGTCAACCCACCACAATATCTTTAATCATGAAATTAGCTCTACTCTTGGTACAACACATTTCTTTCCCATGGGCTCAGCATCAGGTCTTGCCTACACAATTAGGCTATACAATGATCCACCACCCATTAGCATTCAGGAGTTCAAGTCATAAAATCTAGGATTATGGGAGTACTTTTGTACTAGCATAAACGTGCTTACTAAGGCATTTTGTTTATTCCTTTGTGGGAAGAAGGATAACCTATTCTGGTATTGACAAGAGATTATCAAAGAATTGTTTATAGTAAGCACAACTGAACAAAATAACCTCTTAAATCAAAACAGTTTTACTGCTATAAAACCCATGTGTGGATCAAGTCAAATTTTGTAACTGTCCCATGAAAGAGAAGCATTTCTTATTTTAGAATGGAAAAATCCAGTACAAAGGCTAGCACAGGAGCTAAAGATTGCAGGATTTTCCTATCTGGTTCCCTGGAAATGTGTTACATTCCTTGCACAACAGACACTGACTATGGTGAATACCTCATCCATGTAGTATTAGAATGCCCTTCTATACTATATCCCAACACTGCTTAGCACATGTATGATAGGCATGTATATACAGACATTTATTTGTGCATCTATATTTTAAGTCGTTTTCAGTCACTTAATCTGTTCCAGTCCTGATGTCACACATTATGTCAGGAATTTATGTCAGGACTTTAACTGAAGTCTTTCACGTGTTCCTATTTATATGAATGACAGAAACCACTATACTTGGAGAGAGCACTCTGTTTTAGTAACTGTGGATTTCAAATCAATTCATGCTCTGTGTGATAAACACATATTGTGCTGATTTGGGATATGAGATCTAATGCTGTCATATCACCTATTTGCAGAAATAACAGTCATTTTGTAATTAATAAGAGGGAAAGGAAGGTCTTTATCAAATAGCAGAACCAGTATGAGAGAATGACTTTTCATTTTGATTGTCTCATGGTGTTCATCCTAGTTATCATGAGTTTGGTTTCCAAACTCTTTAGTTTTTGCCTTGATCGGCAAGCAGTGTAAACTGACTGCTTTTACCTTAATCAGCTGTATTCCTTTCAGAAGAATCTTCCAAGTGCCCACAACATTCTCTTCCCGTTTCTCTGTGTAACACTGGAAGGATAGACCTCACT
Source organism: Phaethon lepturus (assembly GCF_000687285.1). Taxonomy (NCBI): domain Eukaryota; kingdom Metazoa; phylum Chordata; class Aves; order Phaethontiformes; family Phaethontidae; genus Phaethon; species Phaethon lepturus. The sequence continues at coordinate 9,053 of NW_010555738.1, forward strand.
CCAGAAACAATCTTCATTTGCCTTTGAATGGGGGCTGGGGAGAAGGATTCTATCGGGAGAGTGAGACCAGTTCACATGGAACAATTGTGCAGCTACCAGTTGTCTGCATGGGATGGAAACTTTTTGATCTTCCTCCTTCATACTAGCCCCATTCTAGTTTGTATGATTTAAGTAGAAGGGGTCAGAGTTGGGCTTTGGGAGGTGTAGGTTTCTTAATGCCAACAGACACACACCGTGGAAACAGCAGATACATTCAGGGCTAAGGACCCAGTTATTTCCAGCAGTATAAACAGACTCATTTTTGTCACAGACTCATTTAAAGTTTCAAGAAAAGGGAACTCTGTATTCCTGATGTCTCTCTACAGCTGCGTACATTTGCTACAGACCACTCCAGAAAAAATCCCCACACCTTTACAGGAGAATCGACATGGTAAGTGCTGTAGTTCCAGAGCAATGGAGTTACTTGTAATGACATCAGGAAAAGGTGAGGCACTCATAAGTTTTTCATGGTCATTTTCTGAATCTGTGTAAAAAAACGTAGTATTTGGCAGAGAGACTACAAGGCAATTTTTGACAACGTTCATTCACATTTTAGTAAAACATTATGAAAAATTTAGGGAATAAATTCAGCCTTCCATTAAAATTGGTAATGTTATGAAAGGAAAATACAATTTAGGCTGATAACTACCTGGAAACTACTTACAAAGCCTTAAAAAAAAAAAAGTAAAACTGCAAAACAGTCATCGATTTCTCTTCACTGAGCTCCCATTTGGAAACAAGCCTTCTGGCAAGTTAAGCCCAGTCTGTATTTCACGTTTAAATCTGCCTCATTGGTATTAGTTTTGGCGAAACCTAGCAAAAAGGAGGGAAAAAACACAACAGTTGGCATACAGATATAGCAGTACAACCCACCATTCCCTTCTACTTCTATCAGCTATGTGCCACTGAAGACTAGAGACACTGTATTTACTTAAACTGATATATTTGCAGTATTTCAGAGATAAACACTCCCACAACTAAACTTTCTGATGCAGGAATACAAGATACGTGTGGTGCTAGTATTCAACCTCTAAACTTCATTTATTTTGAGTTGGGTTACTGATTTAAGAATGCAAGCAGATTCAACGAGGACAGCTGAACCTGTACTTGCCCCTGCTAACTGTATGGTCTTCTCAGATGGTTTCCAGTGCCAGCTGAAGGGATAGCTGAACTTAGGTGAAGCAGCTCCTCAACTATACAGTATACAGGATGGCGTATGAATGCAACCCCAAAATAGGCCGTGGCTTAATTAATGCACTGGCCCATAAATGGTCATAGCTTGTGTACAGTGGGGCTGTGCTTGCCATGAACAGCAAGAGAAAAGATAGCTGCAGATGGGCAATGGCTTCGGCCATCACCTTCTGATCCATCTGCATTCAGGCATCAATATGCTCAATGATGCAGAGGCAACAAAACAGATTATATTCAATATATGATTGAATTGGCACTGCAGTATTAAAACAAGCATTGCAAGGAATCTTAAACTGCTGATTCCACTTCTTTGCTCAATAGCCAAGTTCATTCTGCTTTTCCTCCCCACCCACCAGGAGATAGGATGCTGTCTGTCAATGCTGGGTCTGTGCAGAAGTAGTCAACTGAATTTTGGCACATGCATATTAGCAGGGGAAATATAATCAAATGTATACATATATTATACACAAACTGCACCTATAGTATATGTATACATTTGATTTTATTATTTAATTATGATATAATTCAATACTTCTAATTTTACATCTTTTTTTTTAATTTCCCTTCTTCAATTCATATTCATTTGGTTTGTTTGATAATGATACAGCTTAATACTTTTAATTTTAACTTTTTTTTTTTTTAACTTGCCTTTTTCCATCCACATTCATTTTTGTGTGAGGACACACTTATGTATTCTATTGTTTTAATTCCATATACTCGTAAAAATCAATTACTGATATTTTAAGATAACCAGCAGACCAAAACAAAAACATACTAAACCTGAATAGGAAACTAGATGAGGAAAGAAGATGTAAATGGGAACAGTACAGAGAAGACTTTGAAGAGCAGCAATGGTTGAACCCTGACTGCAGGTCTACACAAACACCCTGAGGAAAAGCTCTCCACAGAAAATCCAAGCTTCTTTAAGTATCTCCTGTTCCCAGCCCGATTTAAATAAACACACCAGGATGAAGATCCAAAATAACTTACTTGTGATCATACTTGTTGAGGATGAAAAACAGTTCCACAGATAATCTGGCTCCTAGTTGATTAATGTGTCCCACTGAAACATCTCATACAGCATTCCTTCTGCCTCCTTACCCCATCCTTTTCACTTTACAGTACTGAACAAGCTAACTTATTAAAGAATAATATATAAGGGCCTTTCCAAGCGTTAAAGCCTCTTTCTTTTAGAGCTATAGGGCTATATTTTCTGTACCAGTTAGATTTCTATGTTATCCTTCCTAAAGCCACTATATATCATAATTTATAACATTATGTAAATGGCCACCAAGGAAAGCTTAGTTCATGAAGAATGTGTTTACTGTATCAAACGCTAATGAAACGTTTTCACTGGATGTAAACTGTTCATTGATTTTTCAAAGTTGTGTGTGAACTAGGGTAATAAATAGATGTAACAGATGTAAGTGTAGAGGGGCTGGAGAAACCCGAGTGCACCAGCATTCCTGGACTAGTTCCAGAAATGTTTCAGCATTTCTGACTCTAAGTGCCTATGTGCCTCACTTAATTTGGGTTTATTTCTGCCTCACCCAGGGATGGTTCAATTGCAGTAAAGACAAAAACTGGAGGATGAAGATAGCACCATTAAAATCTGTATTCTGCAAATGACGAACAGCAATTACTGGAGGAGGTTATTGTTTTTCTGCTGTCGTAGATTTTGGTGCCATCAAAACCTCAAGTGTTTTACATTTGAATGAGCATATTACGTTAAATGTAATGTCTGCACATCTGATGCTAACAGCTGTCATTTGTGTGTACCACTATCCACTTCAGAAAGGGTCTGATCCCCATCAGTGCTAAGTGCCACAACGCCTGCTAAAGATAACAGAGGTGGCAAGAGCCCAGCACCACTCAGAACTGGACCCAAGAACAACTGTTTGCTCTAAATAAAATGAGATTAAATAAGCAGAAAAAAATGCTAATGTAACAAAAGGAATGGTTCCTGCTTGGAAAATAAGGAGTACTCTAGTCTGAAATGCAGCAAGCCCCCTGAATCCACTGCTTTAAATCCCAGTAAAGTCACTTTGGTAACACCCTGTGCTAAGAGCACTGCATTTGGAAAGGGCTGAACGTGCTTAGCGCAGACTACCTTGCAGTACGCAGCCGCAGCGTTGATACTGCCTTACAGTACCTCCTAAGCAACACATCCCTAATATTATTTCACTTACAGGAAGAACAGCTAATCTTGGAAGCTTCAAAATACTTTGCTAACGTTGAACAGGTAGGTGTACCGGCAGGAGTTTGCCCGGGCAGTCCTGCAGGCAACCTCCGAACTGGTAAGAGGACGCAAGCCTGAGGGACTCCCTGCAAGTCAGGCTTGTGGGTTCCCTGCTTTCCAACCCCAAACTACGCTTTGCAGCTACACAAACAAGCCCTGTGCTTATTTAGTTATGATCCTTTATAGCAAGCAGTTCTTTCAAGGCCCGAAAGACACTGAGTTCTAATAGCTTGTAATGGCCTTATCAGGTGTGCAAAAGCAAGTTATTGTTCAAAAATTTAAAAACAGCCCCTCAAAAACAAAGACAACCAGTGTTAGCATATTTATTAAAATAAAAGTTGCTTATCCCTTATTAACTCCTAATAATTTGAAATCGCAGTAAAAAGCAAACCACAATTCCAACATCAGCTTTTGTACGAAAATCTGTTCTTAATGTGGCTTTTGCAGTGGGGGTGATTGATCAGTAAAAAACACAACATCCGTTTAAAAATGGACTCAATTTTCCTCAAAGGAAAATGTACTTCCAGTAAATACAACCATATCCTCCATTATCTTGTACTCACTGGCTTGAATTTGGACAGTCTTTTTAAACATACAATAGTCAATTGCTATTCAACTACGTAATGTTTCCTTGGCAGATGTTTTTCCTAAACTCCATGTTACCTTTTAAGATCATTTTGTAAAAACAAGCTGTTACATTAAGAAAAAAAAGGGGAGTATGGGGAATTTTTATCCAGACAGACTTATCCTGATTATTTTTATAATGAAATACATCTGCAAAAGTGTGGTTCTCAGTCTGTTTTCTCATGGTCTCATCAACGGTATAAGCCAGTGCAACCAAACAGATTGCCTGCCAAGATGATCTATATGCTAGGCTACAGCAAATCTGATTTAAGCCTGCAAGATAAGCCAACACTTTGTCTTCACAGCACAGTAAAATTGAGGGCGAATTGTTTATTTTTGATATGATGCCAGTCTATAATGAAGATTGTTGACTCTAAATCATGTTTGTTTGACATTTTGTTGTTGCAAATGTCCTTTAGGATATGTTTTTCCAAGTAAGTAAGCAGGCTGTGAAAATGGGACTGGATAGCCAAATGTATCTCAAAGCAAGCCATACAGGCTGTAAAGTTCTCTCCAAAAAGTAGTCTGCATGAAGAAAGATAGCTACATGTAAAGGTACAGCCATCCCTTAAAACCTCTCTTGTAATGAACATAGAGATGCTTGTTTTATTTCAGATCATTCACTGCATCCACTGAAAAAAGATGCTAGAAAAGGGTCAAGCCCTCATTTTCCACCCATTAGTTCTGTTTCAAACTTGCAGAACATATGATCCAAAAAACCTGCTTTTACTGTAGCAATACAAGACCACTAAAGTTCCTGTCACTGATACAAACAAGAACAAGATGTCTCATTCAGTGAACATAAATAATCACAAGTACAACTGTTACTCTTGCAAGGAAGCCCGAGGCAGAGTCTTGAAATGTGGAAAAAAGGACCAAGGATGCTACTTTATGAACAAATGCCTATTGCAATGCTCAAATATCTATTTTCTGAATTCAAAAACTAAGTGAAGGAGCTGTACGTGTTTGCTGTGTATGAAAATCATGCCATCAAGGGCCCAATATTATACAACAGTGACCCAGTCCTGCTGTCTGGGTCACTGTGGCCTAGAACCATTCTTCTGAGGAAGGGAAGGAAAAAAAAAAGAAAGAAAGGAAGAGCTAGTGCTCTTCCATGCCACAGCTTTAATAAACAAATCATTGTGGTTCATGCTTTCCATCTGCTTGGTACTACCAATCAGTAGGTAACACTGACCCCCGCGCATACCCTGGCAGAGGTACATGCTTTGCCATCAAGCATTGCTTTGCAAGCATTTATGCAAGCCGCATGCTTTCAAGATAAGTATATGAAAGTGCACAAACCAAGCAGCATCTACATTTTTAATGCCCACAGCTCCTGTAGTGCAGCTCATGATTTCATGCATGACCACGGCAACCATACGGAGCAGCCTGCGCTGGAGTTTGCCTTCAGGAGAACGAGGAAATGGTGCCTGTGAACTGTCCCTTCCCGATCCCAGCGAGACAGATCGCAGGTACCTAGGTGGTGGGTTGTTGCAACACCTCTCATCAATTGCTAACTTTAGGCTACCCTAACGATTCAAAACTTATACCACTCCTTTGTAACATCTACCGGAAAGCACTAAGGGACAGTGGGTGGTGCTAATCTTTTCTTTGGTCCTAATAGTCTTGCCCTGTCATAAACACTGTGCTGCTGTAAAGCTTAATCTCATGGCCCAGCACTTTAAGCCTGTAACTTCGTTCTCTGAATTCTTTGGTTGCTTGTGCTTTCATTGCCTTGAGCATAGACTGCTGGACTTTACACACACACTCAATTAAATACATATATATTGGTCACCTGAACGAAAAAGAAACCAGCTCCTTCCAAACAAGCAGGTTTGGAACATGTAAGGACTGGTGTCTTCTGAGAACAAAAGTCCTCTCCTGTAGTTTCAGTCTATTTGAATGCTTACTAAACATGGCACCTTCCAATTCATCATGAAATTAATCCCTAAATCAAAGACGCAAAAAGAAACAAAGTGACTGACTGAAATAAGATACAAACCTACAAGGTCATTTTTATGTTTTAATTTTGGTTGCTAGCTGTTTGAGAGGCTGATCAGCCAAAGAAAAGTAAGTCCTGATATTATCAAAGTTTTAAAAATTTGATAATTTTTTCCTAAATCACAGTCAGAAACTGAATGAATCATTTCTTTTGCACACAGAATTGCTGAATATGGAAGGTTGCTTCCACTGTAAATTAAAAAATAATAATGACTTCCATAAAACGTTACATAGAAAATTAATAATGGAACAAAGCGATTTTGTGGCAGTTTCCTGCACTCTGCAGTTGCAGGTCACTCGTCTTTAAACGAACAACTTTTCTCAGATAAACAAATGTATTTTTAGAAGTGAACAGCTCTTTATTTAAAATACTTAAAACTTCACAAGAAAAACATACACTATCATATTTAGTTATCAGAAATGCTCTCTTATGGACTCAGGAAATAAATAAAATTCCATAGGCTCATTGCTCAGAAACTTTTACTTACTGATAATAGTATGCTTAAAGCCTTAATAACAAACTCTTTCACATACTAACTGCTCTGCAATCCCTCAATTATGTGCCCTAGCCCTGCCATGAAACTCTGCAGAGGAACAGTATTGCACTTAATTGCCAAATATTCCCAATTATTTTTACAGCAAATTTGTATACTGTCATACTGCCTGTCTATGCCAAAAGAGGGCTAACCTGCCCCAAAAGACTTCACAACACAGAAGAAAAATTTCATAATGTGCATGGAGGAGAAGGCCATGAAGAAACTATATGTTATCAACCACACATAACGTAATCAGTTACAATCTAGTGCACTACAGCTTTCCATTAATAAGCCAGTTTTGTGTTAGCGTTAAGTGAGACTTAAGAATGAATGTGAAGGTCAAAAGGCGGTGACTTTCTGGATTAATGCAGAGCACAAGTTTCATTCGTACGTGGAAATGGGAGAGAAAAAGCAAAGATATCAACACTACAGAATTTAACTGATTGGCCCCAGTAACATGGAGTGGGCATGTATAGTCACCCCTGTTGAAAAGACTCACAACCCCACCTAAAGATAGCATGAAAACTTAGCAACAAAGAGTTAGGTAAACTAACTTATATAGTAGAAAAATAAATATTCATCTACCTCTCAGATATGAATCAGCTTCCCTCTTTCAAAGCATCACAAAAGTTCCCTTTCCACATTGTCCTTTTACTCTTAGTCATTCCTCCATCTCTTCTGTTCTTTCTAGCTTCTAAGGCTTCCCATATAATCATACTAGATCAGCCCTAAATTATCTTCTTATTTTCATTGTAAATGCCACAGGTAATCTACCCAGCCCTCATCCATAAGGATGAAACTTACTGAATCTACAAGTCCTCATGTGATGAGTATTTGTGGCGAATATTTGTTCTGACACCAGACTAACTATGTTTGTTTGCAAAATGACTTACTGTGAAGTCACAGCCAGTGCTTTTCTTGATATCATCCACTGTCAGTCCTTCCCAGATTTCCACAAGGCTCAATCCCTTCTTCTTGTCCACATCAAACACAGCCTGTCAGATTCAAATAGCACACAATTGTTTATTATCAAAACAGAAAACGAGGATGTAACTAGTAATATTGGTCAAAACGGTGTGCTGAAGTAGGTAGCATTCCCTCAGTAACAAAAGATGCCACTATCAATTGGTTTCACTTTTCACTTTTCTGACTGACCAATAAAGATTTCTGCTACATTTCTTTGTACCTGAAAGAATCTAAGAGATGAGATGTGTTAGTTTTGTGGGAAAAACATGCAATTGTTCTTCACTGCATGAAATGAGGACCATGCCTCCTGCTCTAATCTGTTGAGAATTGAGAGGTCCAAAGGAAAAGGCTGAGATGTTCTTTGCTGCAAGAAAATGCTCACCAAGACACCATGAAAGAAAACACGAAAAGACGTCTCCCTCATTCTTCTATTTTGTTTTAAGGCCAGTAGAGAGGTACAGAGTGGTTTATCACCTTTGTCACATTGTTAGCTTCTCCAACAGCTATTGCACACCCAGTGCAAATTTTAGTATTTTCAGAAGTTAGCAATGAAAGACAAGATTTCTTGTTGTATTTTTAATAGAAAGCATGGGAGAAAGTGGCTGAAGGAGCGAAGGCTGTTCTTTCTGATGTCTTCATAAGGTATGCTTTCCACTTCTAAGGCTCACAAGTGCATCAAATAAAAACATCTGTAAAACGATGTGCACTTTAATGGTCCCTACCAGAAGGAGGTATACAGGTTACAAGCTAGTTGCCAGGGAAACCATAAGGCCTGTAGTCATTTTCCCTAAAAAAAAAAAAGTCAGTAGCAAAAGACCTGTAAAGATTGAACTTGAAATGAAATTGAAGTCTTAAGCTCATCACAGAAGTGTACTAAAGTTCAGCTCTCCTCTGTGCACATGAGACTGATTTATGGGGCTTGAAAAACCATAGCTCCTCTAAGTCTTAAAAGAGAAGCTGGGCGTACAGAACATACATGCTAGGAAGCTAGTGTAGAAACAGAATTTGCAACACTATTCTAGGTACTGTTGTACATTTGTCATCTCCTAATAAAGCTACCAGATCTGACAAGTGGTGACACTTAAAAGAAATTTCTGCTTGTTGTTTATTTTCTGTTAGTCCTTGTTCACTCTCATTTTTTTGCACCTTACATTTGTATGTGGCCAGTTAGTAGAAGACTGGAAAAACTTCCACATTTTCATTTATTTTCCTTTACTTTGTGGAGAAAAAGAACTTTAAATTACAGTAGCAATATACCACTAGGAGAAAGCAAATTCTACATCGGCACCTTTGATGCATTCTACTTAGTATGATAGATGGCTCACAGAGGGACTACTCTAAGTCCTTAAAAACATAAACACAGATAATAAAAGGAGTATGATTACAGCAAAAACCTTAAGTCACTCATCCTTTGCTGAAAAGATCCACTAATGTACTCTAGAGCAGCAGCAATATCAGATGCTCACATGTACTTGCACTGGAGAGTAAATTGCTTCACAAATGGAATCAAGCAAGGACGAAAGAATTAAAGCCCTGCTACAGCCTCAGGTTGTGTTTCTCTGAAAAAGTCTGTCGTACACACCAAGGAAGATGCCAACTGTCTGACATATATGGGCTACACAGTTGTCGCTCCGCTGGAAGAAAAACGAGCTGTGATTACAGCTGTATTTGAGGATTTGTATCTTGCTTGGTACATTTTCAGGAATACTTGAGGACAAATAGGAAATACACACTTTACGTACTTCTCATGCATGGCATCTTTGTTATGAAGGTGTCTAAGAGTGTGGTCCAGTATGCTAGATGTCAATGGCAAAAGCTTTAAAAGGAAAAATATGAGCCACCAGACCTCTCCAAGTGAATCTTTACCCTTCATTGGCAACAGATACCAAATATATACTTCATTTTTACTAAGCTTTACTACTTTTACTCAGCATCCCTTGTTAGGGGATAAGAGGAGGAAAGTGTTGACAAGATTCAAGAAAAAGGATTCAAGAAAAGTACTTTACCTTCTCTGTAATGATGCGGTTTACACATTGTTTCCCAGTAAGTGGTAAATTGCACTTTTCCAAGATTTTATGGACATTGCCCTGTGTTTAACAATATATAGACAAACATTAATCTTCGAAAAACAACACAACTTACTCAGAATTCAAATATGTACATGAAAATCACAGCTGTAGCCATTCAGTGTTATTGAAACATTCACTGTACTCAGAACACTCTTTGAATTCACTTCCATGGCAGATTACATCTCTGGCAATTTGGGACAGTTATTACTTAAATCTTACATACAGGGAGATGACTAATAAGAATCTCACTGTACCACTGAGTGGGCTCCTGAGTTTAGAAGTTCTGCATACTTCTGCTTAATAATTTTTATTTCCTGCTGCAATGTGAGGATAAGAGGTACATAGGATCTCACTGATGACACATAAAGGACAAAAATTAGCGGAAGACATTGCAGGCAGGACATTTCTCTGTCTTACACTTTATCACAAACAGTATTCAGGATCAGCCATACACCCAGGCATTTCAAAGCCCCAGGGCTCAAGTGCATAGTCATGCTCTGAAAATACTAAATCCAGTTTTTTTGCCAACATTGAATTCCCATTCCTTCCATGTCTCCAGGAAAGCCCAAAAGCGGATTAAGAGATGAATGCAATACGCTCATCTTCAAGTGCTACACAGAAGTTACATTATCTCTGTTTTAGACAGAACAAATTAGCATGCAAAAATAGTAGAAAAGAATGTATATAGAGAAAATTGGATTTACTTTAAGGTACTTCCTTTTCTGGGGCATCACATGCCAGCTACTCTAAATCCTGGGAAAAGTACTACCTAAATGAGAAGACATAGCTTTTGACATGAAGTTGGACAGGTAAGATTTGGGTGGTGATGTTTTTGGGTTTTTTTCCTTCTCTTTTTTTTCCCCTTCTTTTTTTTCTTTCTTTTTTTGCTTCAGTTTTTTTGATAGGAGTTTACATATGGCTATTCATCCTGCTAAATGAATGTAGGCTGCAAGAGCTCTGAATGGATATAAAAGAGTTGGATCACTACATTTTTAGTCAGTATTAGTAGGCGTTTTACAGAGATAGCATTAAGTGCACAATTCTCCCATTATCACATGCTTTTATTTTTTCGCTGATTATCAATTTTCAGTTATGCATTTCAAAACTCTCAAGGTATCACATGTCTCATTTAACCATCTGAATGCACCACTTTTTAAATTTACAATAATCAGTTTGCCTTAAGGCTTAACATAAACTCAGGAACCACCTCTTAGCCAGTTTGACTCCTGAGCGATAATAAAATGAGCAATCCATGTGCTTTTGAGTTTATGTTTTCCTGTGAAGAACTATTTCTTCATTCCAATTCTAATTATACTGGCAAGATCCACATCTGGTATCAAGGTAACTACTCTGATGAAGCTCACTAACTCTTAATGAAAATAATTACTTGCAACTACTTCCAATTGGCCTACTATATCTTGCCCATCTCAAGGACCTTTCTGAGCACTCTGCCTAAGAGCCAAGATTAATCTGTGCTATTTGTAGTATCTTCAGTCACATATCAGGTATACTTCTCAGCTATATGAAATGAAGTGTCTCTTCTTGGTACCCAATTGAGATCAAAATGCACGGACTTGCAGAGGTGACAGCCTCAATGGCTCCTGTGACCCTGAGAACTGATACATTCCACTTAACATCTGAGCTGAAGATTATTACATTACCAGTTAGCTTTAAAGGCGACTTTTGGAAGACCTCCATCAGGGCACTTTCAGAATAGGAATCCAAATGCAACTGCATTAATGTTTACAGTCTGAGTTTATGCAGGATTTGTTCAGATAAAGAAAAAGACTGTTGTGTAGATACATAAAACATTCAGGTGTTTCAGACTGCTTTAAGTAAAAAATTCTGTTGTTTAAGAACAAAACTTAATCTTCCACAACACATTAAAATCAAAACTATTCACAATAACAGAATTAGTTCACTGCTCCATGTTTCAGTCACATCCAAATCAAGTGCTTAAAGCTAGTTTCCATTCTATTTTTCTGAATGGTGTAGACAACATTTCACAACATGGAACAATTACCAGCCATGACTACTATGTTTTGCAAAACATGTCAATGATGGTATGGGAATAAGAACCTGACTTCTATTTCTCCGGCAGCATTTTAGCAGATTAGGCATAGATGCACAGTGACTGTTTAGAGATTAAATAACAACATTACATTCTATTATTTTTCTTCATGGTTATAAACAAAACAGTAATTTATCAAAATATACATTAAGAAATACTGTAATGAATTAGACCTAAGGTGCATTTCCCAAGTGTCTCACACGGGCCTAAGCATATGGAGCAAAAATTGAGCCACCCTTCCACACATACGCTCTCCTGATTCCTGACATGCTGTGATGTACAGATTTCCTGAGCTAGAAACTGCTCCTGGGCAGTGCCATTTAATTGTCACTGATGAACTCAACCTCATAAAACAGTTTAGCCCCTTTCCTATAGACTTAATTCTTTGAGCTCCTGTATCATCCTGCTGATTATCCACAACTTCATTAGCTGGCTGTGAAAAATGTTCCTTGTTGTTTTAAACATGCTGGTTGCTAATTTCAGTTGGCTACCCCTACTTCTTTTATAATGCAGTGACTAGCCGTTCTGCATCCATCTGCTCTGTGCCCTTATTATTTTGTGTATTTTTATGTTATCCTTTCTTAATAGCATTTCTTAAACTGAAGAGTCTTCTACAAAACTCATATCAGGTTCTGTCACCTTTCTTCTGTACCTTTTGGTTTTCATGTAAAAATCTAAGTAACTAAAAATGTAAATACTTTGGGGCAGAATATATTTAGCTTTATTTGTAATATACTGCATATCAGAGTTCAAAAAGAGGAAAATTCTTTGAGTATTTATTTGAGTGTTAAGACAGATACTAGTTTCACCCTCATAATTATGTGTAAATTATATTTTGCCCGCACAGCAAGGACTCTGCCTGTTGCTACGTTTAAAAACTGCAACGTGTATTGAAGGGAGAATGCACTTTTAAACTCTTAGAAAATTTATTTTAATGTTTAACAAGCCATTACTATTATACAAAAAACTTGAAAAGGATTAAAAGATCCTTCACAAGATCACAAATCAGACAAAACTGACTGCAAGAACTATCTACTGCAGCAAGTCTTGAACAAGTTCATTGAAGGTACTGTATATATCCCATACCTTCCACTCTACTTCCAACCATCAAATCTTGACTGCTTTTGATTTACAGGAGACTTTGGTGTCTAATGATAGATTTCTTACTACTTATTTGGAGGACAAGATGACAAAAATGATCCTATAGTAACAAGACAGCAGACACAACAATCTGTCACAGTACATGCACACGTTTCTTTCACTCAGTAGCACTCTGGGCTTTGAGCAGGACAGAAGATTGCTCCTCTGATGCATAGATACAGGTGCAAGAAGCTTGTGAGAAAATCTTTGGTGTAAAGAATTAAAAAGCCATGAGTATAAAATTGGCTCTGTAAGAAGCAGTCACCCCAATAAAAGGCTTCTAACTTTCAGAACTGGTCTCATGGGTGCTATATTTGGTTGCGTATTTAAGGAAAAAAAAAAAAAAAAGAAAGAGAGGAGCACCTGAAAACTGTAACAGCAGCTTTTGATTTCCAAACATTACATTTCCATATTTCATCACCTTCACTTTTGAGCAAACAAGAAGCAGCAGTATAAAAGACCCCAAAAAGAGGCTAGGTAAGAGGAGAGTGCCAAGAATACCCTCCATTTTAAAATAGAAATAAAATGAAAAATCATGCACATAGCTTAGTTTTGAAGTGCTTTCTTACAGAAGCAGAAGAAATAATTTATGAAAGCTTGTAATGGGCTTTCTAGAAGTGCACACCAGGCATCCCATGTACTTAAAAGTCCAAGTTATGTATACATATGCCAAATAAATAAGTCTACGCCTGGACTACTTGTCACAGTGACCCTATCTGTGTTTCCATCTTTTTCAGGTATCAGTACTCCTACTGACAAAAAACTAACATGCAAACAACTTCCAAACACTTAACTGATAAAATATGTTGGTAATAGTACTTTTAAGACAAAAACTGGCATGAATAATTACACTGTGTGTAGACTCTGAGACTTAGCCAAATTCCACAGTAACTACAAATTCAGCATAAATATTTATTCAGCTCACATTAATTCCTGAAGTATGTGTCTGAGCAAATGGATAATTACATATCCAGTTTTCAGGAGGCTGTGATAAGGATGCGAGTCATAGATATGAATTTGTGTTGCACTTTTGTTTACTTATTTACACATGTGCACGTGAAAACTATTGGGTCAGACCCAGCCATGTTACTGAAAATGTGCCCCCTTGAGATCACAGCTTAGTATAAATCGTGAAACTACTATATTTTTCAACTTTTCTTTAAAGTGAAAATTCATTCTTAAAATCACATTAAAAAAACACACAACTGTTAAAATATTAGCTTTTATGTTTACTGTAGTTTACCATGCAAATTCCTGATGCTTGGCCTTACGTATTCTAACAGGGATATTATCTTGAACAATATACAACTAATTCTTATGGCAGACATACAACAAATTTGGAATAACAGAAACACAGAAATGAACAACAAAGTTAACTTTTTAAACATTGGGTATAGTTCCCCGAAAGTAGAGATTTTTGTCCTTCAGTCCACTTTTCTCATAGTTTGAACAGTCCCATTTTAGAAGTTTCAAACAAGAAGATTCCTATGACCTGCTGTGGGAGACTGTTTATATCTGTAAAACTCCCCCCACATGGAAGTTGCTAGATCAACCTCTATCACATAATGATGTAAGGCAGCCTACAACTCATCATGCCAAAAAGATTATTCTATTAAGCTGTCAGTACCAATTTGACTGGCAACTTCAAAGATAAATATCTTTCTATCAAAACAGATATTTAACCATGGAGATCCTCATTTTTCAAATTATTCTGAGGCAAGGAGTAAAACCTCTGGGGTAGCATCTACTGTAACTCTGGCAACTACCACTCATTAAATTTGCATGAAGTAACTCAAAAATGTGTGCATCTTTTAAACATCAAGTTAATATTTCATTTTTTTCCATGGTGGATGATCCTCTACTTACAAGAAGAAAGGAACCATATTAACCTAGCCCCCTGTTGCACCTCCCATAATAACTAACAGCAAAACTGTCAAATCCTTACAAAGTAGCAGAATGAATATAAGAAGCCTTTTTTTTCTTCTTCTTTATTTGGTACAGCACAAAACATTTATTTAGAAAGAAGCAGCAGAGCCTTACCTTGGCTGAGTGCTCCATGGTGACAACCACTTTGGTCTGTGCACTGGATACCAGGTCCATGGCACCCCCCATTCCTTTCACCATCTTTCCCT
>NW_010555738.1:24093-30370 GCF_000687285.1 Phaethon lepturus
GGTAGAATATATTGGCTGCAATGACAACACAAGATATGCACCTTTTCCTGCATAGAGAGCCCACTTGTTTCATCACCACTGTATTCACACACTAACAGAGCTTCACCAGAGCAAAAACAGCCGTCTCATTCTAGGCTCTATATCATGTAAATAGGGGAAGAATGATGAGTGGAATAAGGATTCACTGCCATGGCTGATGACCTGTGGTGTAACTTAAATCTGAGTAGTACCATTGGCTTAATGGAAGTCTTGACATAGCAGAGCGATGAATTCATGGTTCTGACATTAGAAAAGCAAAGTGTTCATTCTCCTGGTGATAGAAATGTCACTAATGGCTCAAAAGAAACCTTTGCTTATGCAACGTAGCAACAAGAACATCTGAGCACTCTCCACCTGCCAGTTTAGTAAGCCATGGCTCATACCACTGTATCGGCACAAACTGATCTTTCTGTTTTCTTCCAGATGTTGGGAGGTGACTTCAGAACATGGGCAAATAAATGAGCGTGGAACAGTATTCACTTCTGTTTGTCCCTCAAACCAAGCAGTGCTTTCTGCTTCTGTGACTCATTCTTCTCTTAAAGAGTGTCAGAACTGCACCTGTTAGCACAGCAGCTGTGTATTACGGCTTGGTGTTCAGATACCTCTATTTTTACTTTCCGTAATGCTACAGCATTCAACTCTCCCTGCTTAAGTGAATGCACCTGATCTTGGAAGGTAAGAGGTCCAGACCAGGCACACTTCTGACGGGAAATGACCATAAATACTGGTCTATCAGTTCTATCAGTATAAACAGAGCAGCCATTTTCGAACAAACACTAGACCCCAAAAAACAAAGACAGCAACAACCTTATATGCCACTCCAGAGTTGCTGAGGAGGGCAGAAAGAGGAGTGGAACATCAAGGCACCTGCATGATAGGGCAGGTTAGTAGGAAACACGAGGCAAGGAATTTTACAGATTAAAATGAATTTATTTCTGTCTTAAGTGCTTGTATTTGCTCTTTTTTTTCTGGTTATTATCTGTAATTAAAATAAATGATGGACAGTAATACAATGTATGCTGCTTTATATATAAAAACTAAAAGTATATGGTTAAACAACCGGAAAACTTTCTAGTATAAAGCTTTTATCCTATGCTTTCTTTTATTAGCTATGTGATTCAGTACATTACTAGTATTGGTACCTGTGGTCCATGATATAAAATATATGGAAGAGACTTGTTTCATCAAGCTGCCAGGCATTGGTCTCTTCATCATTATGGTCTCTTGATCACAATGAAGGGAATATAAACACACTCCACACCCCCCAATAAAACAATAAAAATAAACATATTTTCTTACTGTTTGCACAGTGAAGAATAAATCCCATCTTCCTGTATCTATAAACAACCTCTTTGGTATTTCTCAGATCCGATTAATATTTAATACTAATCACACTAATTAACATCACTACTAAATATTTCTTTGCAAATACAAACCTGAAAGGAATGAGTGCGTTTATGTCTGTCCTTAATTTCCTGCCACTGCTCAGATCATTCTCCATCCTGCCTGGAAATACAGAGCTCTTACAGACACTGCAGTGACCTCTCACCTGCCTGCCAGAGGCTCGCTGAGAAGATAATGCAGGGTAGCTAAAGACGGTGGATTATCTCCCCAGTAACTCAGAATATGCTTGCATTGAGGACGATGCTATCCATACACCTGTCCTGACAATGCCATTAGTTCATTTTCCAGGCCTTTTACTTCTATTAACTAGTAAAGACCTACAGAAACTAGGAAATACCCGAAGAAATAAGTGCTGACAAAGGACTGACAAATGTACTGCTGGAGAAGCTGTCAGGACTGAGAGAAGAGACTTCATTCCTTTGAGTACGCAGAAGCAGGAAAATGCAAGTTAAGTTAAAGAGAAGGACTTAAGGACCTTTAAATTGGGGACCTTTAAATTGCTACATCTGCTCCTCCTCTTTAGGCAAACATACTCATCACTGCAGGGTGCCTGGTAAAGCAAATCAAGTATTAACCCAACTAGCCAAGTAATTACATGCTTTTATTCTGAGGAATATCCAAAGCATAAGAACCTTACGTCATTCTTGGAGCATCTACCAAACTCACAGAACTTGCACTTTCCCCCCCACCACGCTGGCACAGGGGACAGCTGCATCCTAAATTTGAATTGAAGTGCTCGAGACTAAAAGGTGATTCCCAAAAGACATTTTGTTCCTTTGTGCCTAGGGTACGCATGCACACCAAAACAGTTCTGATATTTATAAATACTGCACATTTACAAGCAACAAGCAATTTATGTTTCTTTTAAATTTTAATAGCATATTTAATTGCATCTGACATAAGTCAGACTGTTTTATTTGAATACTTTGCATGTAATATGCAGCCTGTCATAAAAATAAACATTTTCTGCTCTTGAAGACCCCTTGCGACAGCCACCTCTGCTGTGAAGTCTCTGAAAAAAAGTAAATTGGGTTTACAGTGCTGGATACTGGCCAAAGTGTGAACTACACATTTCACTTTAATAAAATGTTAATTTTTATTTTGAACAGGGAAAATTGCACACAGTAAAACTGTTCACTCTTGGTTACTTGATAAGGCATTTAAGTGTAATGTAATAACCTGTACAAAGCTCAATTATTTTAATTCCTTAAAAAAAAAAAAAGAAAAAAAGAGGAAGCATTTCAAAAGAGCAATTGCTAAAGTACATTTGCAGGTTTCCTGTTCCTTCTCATGATGTTGGTAAGGTCCAGGGTTTGCATGTCCCTGCCTTGTTCATTTTTTAAGATGACTTTAGTTAATTCCCAATTACATTGGTGCTGCTAGCATAAGAAACCAGAAGGAAAGACCTAGTTCAGTGGTAGAGCACTGGTAATTTGAAAGCCTATTATAAAGTCCACTTCATCAGCAAGAGCTTGCAGTGAGAAGTTTTTGAATTAGCAATGTGCTTCCTGGGAGGTCTAATACTGGCAATATTTCTACAGAGGGTTAGGTAGAGGATAGAAACAAGCTGACAGTTTCCTTGTAGCTTCCCAGTTACCATAAAAGGTCCATATGGCAGGGAGGAATTCTGCTTTTCCCACTGTGCTTCATCAACAGTCCTTGCTAAGTCTCAGTCCATCTTGGAATGCAAGAGGTGGAAACTCATGAATCTGATGGATTTTTAAAAATTTTTTTAAATTAAAATATTAACCTCTTCTGCTTCTTCACAGCCATAAAGCTACACAAAATTAGTGGAACTTCTTATAGTGCCTACTTATTGTAAAATAAATTAATTTGTTACTATGGTGATTGGGCATCTTTAAGAAAATATGAGAGAAGGGTACATATTTTCTCATCTGATGTCGTCATACCTGAACATCATTTCAGTGCCAAAATACAATATTAAAGAGCCTGAGAAAGTAATTTAGCCAAAAAGTAATTCCTAAACAGAAACCTTCCTGTGTTTGGTCACTTGTAGCACCCAAGACAATCTGTGGCATTCCAGCAGAAGCTTGTGAGTATTCCAAGGTAGGTGAGACAGTCAAGATAATCTTCAAGAGAATGTGAGGTTTTTCCACAATGGTATTGCAAGCTAGAAAGATGCTAGAGCAAGCAGGAAACAATTTATAAGAAAATCCAAACAAATTAAAAAGCGGTGTCTGAGACAAAAGACTCATGAGCCTTCAAACGCTGTTAAGGTCTTCAATTCATGCTGGTGTCTTACAGCTTTCCTCTGTATTCCCAGGGGGGAGGACTTTTCTTCCATAACTCAATTTATAGCTATTCCCAACATCATAGGATAAAATGCATCTCAACTGATATGGTTTTGTTAAAAGAATGTAATCTTCTGAGACAAACACGTATCACACCAACAGTACAGCAAAGGAGATGCTAATGATGTATTCAAGAAACAGTGAAAATTTATCAGTGGTACATGCAGAATTTGAAGGATTAGAATGCAAATAAAATAAAACCTTGAATAATTCCATTTAAAATTGAATATTAAAGGACAGACAAGGTGAAAATGTATACCTGTTCGAAAAGAAACTGAGCTACTTCGCTGTTAAAAGTCCTTGCCCATGTTTCCAACTGCCCTAATACTGTATTAAATAAATAGCATTTAATCTGAAATTTCTCTTTCCTTCCATTAAATAAAAGAAAGAATACATATGCCTCACACTATGCTCAAAGTTAGTAAAACTACTATTTCGAAAACTCTTAGAGAAGACAATGAATACTTCTAGTTTAAACTACAATTCTCATGCAGGCTTCCCATTCAATCTGAATTTTCAGGCATCCTCCTGGAAGACCTTGAACAAGCTGCCTAGGATGAGAATATAAAGATTTTAAGAATGTCAGTATAGTCTCTGGTGGCCACAGACACAGACTAGGTGGCAGGTACAGA
This sequence comes from Phaethon lepturus, assembly GCF_000687285.1. Classification (NCBI taxonomy): domain Eukaryota; kingdom Metazoa; phylum Chordata; class Aves; order Phaethontiformes; family Phaethontidae; genus Phaethon; species Phaethon lepturus. Next base: position 28,481 of record NW_010555738.1, read on the forward strand.
ATCCATCACCAGTCTCAGCTTCCTTATGAAAGGAAATACTGATATCATGCCAGGGACAGCTGCTAAAATTCAGAGCAACTGGAAGTGTATGAACTCCACAGAGAAAAGCAGAAATGAAGGTAATGCAGTGGATACAGCGTATTTCCATCACCCTCACTAATGGTGCTAATGCTGCAGTCAAAAGGATGAACTTAGGACCCCTTCGAAGTTTTCTGCTCTGCCCCGCTCTGCAGTAGTAGGTATGCATGACTAACATAGTCACGCAGGGCTCCCTCCCCATATAGGTACTGTCTGTCTTCACAGATGTACCAGCTTCAGACGATACACAGAGCACAAGCAAGGTGGTCATCAGAGCCATATATAACTATTTAACAAAAATACCTCGTCAACTGTTGTGGGGTTAGATGTGGTTGGGTTTTTTTGTTTCAGGAATGCATATCAGCACAGATCTTAGCTTTGTACAATAAAGATACCAATCAGAAGGTAATATTAAAAAAATATATGCACAAATCTAATCTAACTAATAAAAATGTGAATGACAATCCTTTGCCCATTGCTAACAATCCTGCCCACTGTTTAAACGAAAGGTACGTTTATAGTTGATTCTAAAATGAAAGCCACAACTCTTTTGGATTTCACCTTCCATTTCTTCAGTGAAAAAGACTGGATGAAGACTGTATCAAAAAAGATGGATAAACCTGAAGATTAAGTGTTCTGAAATGTACTTTTTTGTCCTATTTTCCGCTGATTTTATGTCTTTATATGGCACAATTACAGAATTATTGTAATCATACTGTCAACTATGACAGCTAGATTAGATTTTACTCAGAGAATATGACTGAATAAACATTACCAAGAAACACTGGGAAATCATTAATGGGATTTTTAATCAGTAGAGTTGATAACGCAAAAACACAACGAAGAGGTAATATTGGCTGAATGCAACAAAGCTGAGTGTACTCTACATGCACAACAGGGTGAAGATTTTTTTTTAAAAGATGTCTGAAATAAAGATTTAGTTTTATGGCTTAGCTGTATAGAAAATGACCTGATTTTCAAGAATGCCGACCAGATAGCTCCTAACACGAATGTAATGAAAAGCAAAATTAAAAAGTAAGTGTAATTTTTGGAAGAATAGAACATAAGTTCTTGCATGACTGATACTTCTTGGCAAAATTTATTAATAACTCTTCCCTAAAATGTAGCATACACACAAATATGTGCACTAACTATATTTATATTTTCACTTTCCATAACGAGAAAATTAAGACAGCATAAAATATATGCAATGAAAGCTGGTCAAATTTTATTCCTTTATTCTCCAGTAAAAATAACTTGAAATAATTGCTGTCAACAGATTCAAATGACTGAGCGAAATTCAAATGGCAGCAGTCTCACAATTGCTATCCCTTGTTCTCATGGGGGACTTGAACTTACCAAACATCTGCCAGAAGTACAACGCAGCAGAGAGGAAAGAGTCTAGGAGGTTCCTGGAGTGTGTGGAGGATAACTTCCTGACACAGCTGGTAAGTGAGCCCACCAGGGGAGGTGCCTTGCTTGACCTGCTGTTTACAAACAGAGGAGGACTGGTGGGAGATGGGGTGGGCAGAAGCCGTCTTGGGCTTAGCGACTACGACATGATAGAATTCTCAATTCTTGGTGAAGTAAGGGAGGGGCTCAGAAAAACTGCTACCATGGACTTCCAGAGGGCAGACTTCAGCCTGTCCAGGTCACTGGTTGAGAGAGTCCCCTGGGGACAGTCCTGAAGGGCACAAGGGTCCAGGAAGGCTGGAAAGTCTTCAAGAAGGAAATCTTAAAGGTGCAGGAGCAGGCAGTCTCCATGTGCCATAAGACGAGCAGGTGGGGAAGATGACCGGCCTGGCTGAACAG
>NW_010555739.1:0-4527 GCF_000687285.1 Phaethon lepturus
GTGGCGTAACAGGTCCTTAACTGCTTCCTCCGGGGGGGGGGTTATTGTGCTCTCCATCCCCGTCTTCCAGCTCAGGGGGCTGAATACCCTGCGGATACCTGGTCTGTTTATTAAAGAGTGAGCCAAAGAAGGTATTAAGTACCTCAACCTTGTCCTCATCCTGGAGACAATGTTCCCTGCCATATCCAGCAAGGCATGGAGATTCTCCTTGCCTCTCTTTTTGTTGTTAATATATTTGTAGAAACATTTTTTATTATCCTTTACAACTGTGGCCAGACTGAGTTCTAGCTGGGCTGTCAGATCAGAAAGGAAATTAGAACAACTGTAAACAAATAATCATTCTGCAGCATTAGAATTATTTATTTGCTCTCCAGCAGCATGTACAACCCTCATATGTAGCTCAACCATACTAAGGTCCAACAGCCTCTGTCCATAATAGTTTACAATCTATTGATCTAGAACTAGCAGACAAAAAAGAATGACTTATTTAAAGTTATCCATGAAACTAAAAAACCTCAGGTTTGTTACATTACATAGATTTCAAAGTTCAGGTTTTCTCTCAAAATGTGTTGAGGTGACAGATAAGTACCATTTGCAGAAGACCCAATATCACTTTTATTCACAAAAAAGTTCTACCCCATATTCAAGATGACAGTGCAAGGGGTTTTGTTCTCAATTGTTCTTTTCTTCTGAACAGATTTCTGTTAATCTGTTTTGCATCAACTAAAATAATCAAGTAGTTATTGATACAGACATAAAGAGTAAGACAAACATTAGAACACTTGATCAGATAGCTAAATATCTAATATAGGTTTTATCTTAACTAACCATTGAGAACCACAAGATAATTATCCAGTCCACAACACTCACTTTTGGTTTAACTATCAATACAGGCATTTTCTGAAGTTGACTCATGTTACCTGACCAACCTAGTGGCCTTTTATGATGGAGTGACTACATAACTGGACAAGCAAAGAGCTATGGATGTTGTCTATCTGGACTTCCGTAAGGCCTTTGACACGGTCCCCCAGGTCCTCCTTCTCTTTAAATTGGAGAGAGATGGATTTGGTGGGTGGATGGTTGGGTGGATGGGAAATTGGTTGGATGGTCACACCCAGAGGGTAGTGGTCAATGTCCAGATGGAAATCGGTTACAAGTGGTGTTCCTCAGGGGTCTGTATTGGGACCAGAACTCTTTAATATCTTACCCAGGTGGCCAAGAAGTCACTGGAAGTGTTAAAAAAAAGTACAGACATGGCACTTTGGGACATGGTTTAGTGGGCATGGTAGTGTTGGGTTGGTGGTTGGACTTCATGACCTTAATGGTCTTTTCCAACCTTAATGATTCTCTGATTCTCTGAATATCTTCATCAATGACCTAGATAGTGGGATTGAGTGCACCCTCAGCAAATTTGCAGATGTCACCAAGCTGAGTGGTGTGGTTGACATGCCTGAGGGTTGGGATGTCATTCAGAGGGACCTGGATAACCTTAAGGAACAGGCCCATATGAACCTCATGAAGTTCAACAAGGCCAAGTGTAGGGTCCTGCACCTGGGTGGGGGTAACCCCCGGTATCAGTACATGCTGCGGGATGAAGGGATGGAGAGCAGCCCTGTGAAGGACTTGAGGGTACTGCTGGATGAAAATCTGGACATGAGCCAGCAATGTGGACTTTCAGCCCACAAAGCCAACTGTATCCCAGCCTGCATCCAAGGAAGCGTGGCCAGCAGGCTGAGGGTGTTGATTCTGCCCCTCTACTCCGCCCTTCTGAGACCCCACATGGAGTCCTGCATCCAGCTCTGGAGCCCTCAGCACAGGAAAGACATGGACCTTTTGGAGCTGGTCCAGAGGAGGGCCACCAAAATGTTTGGAGGGATGGAACACCTCTCCTATGTGGACAGGCTGAGAGAGTTGAGGTTGTTCAACCTGGAGAAGAGAAGGCTCCAGCTTTTCAGTTCAAGCTTGCAGCTTTTCAGTTCTTAAAGGGGGCTTATAAGGAGGATGGAGACAGACATTTTATCAGGGCCCGTAGCAATAAGACAAGGGGTAACAGTTTTAAACTAAAAGAGGGTAGATTACAACTAGATAAAAGGAAAAAATTTTTCACACAGAGTGGTGAAACCCTGGAAGAGGTTTCCAAAAGAAGTGGTAGATGCCTCATCCCTTGAAACATTCAAGGTCAAATAGGATGGTGCTCTGAGCAATCTGATCTAGTTGAAGATGTTTGTGCTCATTGCAGGGGAGTTGGACTAGATGGCTTTTAAAGGTCCCTTCCAACACAAACTATTGTATGATTCTATGATTTTACCTTAAATATCTGTGCTAAAATGGGATGTCACATCCTCCAAAGAGACTGTTTCAACAGACCCATCAACCTGCCTAAAGTTATATATCTCTGATGTAATCTGTCTTTACTAACAACAAATCAAAGAGTGTCATTCTGAGAATTTCTCATTCTTGAATATTTTTACAGGAGTATAATCCATCATGGAGCAGGAGATGTGGTTTGAGACGGTCCCCAGATAAGGTTCATATCCTTGCTAGTGTAAAAATCTCACCTTTGAGTAAATGATGGATGCCTCCCTGTCATCCATTTTGTGTAACATGTGCCACCACACATCTTCCTCTCTCCTTTCTTTTTCTTACAAACATTCCTAGAAATTTTTATGAAAATAAAAACTAAATCCCCCTTTTTTTTTTTTAATTTTTCATGAAGAGGACACTAAAACTGTATTAAAATCAGCTTCTGATGGAGGTGTTTACGTTTGTGCTGTCCACTGATTTTCTGCTGCCTGCTATCCTGAACGCTTGATTGCATATGGTGTGATGAAAGAGTTCTCTAAGTTGAGAAGTGGACTTCCTTTCTTTTTTCCATTTTTCTTCTCCTTTTGTTTTTATATATACAATGCAAAGATGGAAGAGTGGGATAACATGTAATCCAGACAAGGTCTCAATGTCAGAGATTGCAATATGAACTCATGGGCTGCAACTCATATTTAAGCTGCTCTTAATATATCATAGACCACTAATGGCTCTAAAGACAAAACTGTGTCAACCCTGTTGGATTTTTTTTTTCTTAAGACAATTATCTGCAGTTCATTAAGTTAAATTATAGTCTCCATACTATGGGAAATTATGTCATGCCTCCAGGTGTATGAGATTTTTCATGTCTATGCTAAATGATAATGTTACCATGAGAATGCAAGCTCAACAATGAGGATATTTTGGAAACACACTGTCCAGTGACCTAAATAATAAAGAAATCATCTAGCACAGACCCAAATCTGCAAAGATTTAAAACAGTCTTTAGTACTGGGGGACACAATTCAGATATTTAACTTTGAATGCATGTTTGTTAAAGTTTATGTTATTACAGTATTGCATAATTTTTGTTTCAGGTTAAAAAACAAGTTTATAGCCTTAGGTCTCTTGAATATTTTAGTCAGAAGATTGACCTTAACCTTTCCTTGTGATGTTCCCTATTTCTTCTTTCACAGTGACTTCTATAACAAATTTCAAAGTCAAGCACAAACATAAATATGAAAATAACAGTCAAGTCTCACTTTGATTTTAAACCTATAATCAAGTTGTTAATGATAAATAAGGTACAACAGAATTAAATTCTTCTGTTTCCTTCCGTCAGTTATGTAATCTCTTTTTAAAGATAGCCAAGGTACAAGGATGACTAAGAATGTTGCTTTTTTAGGATCAGTTTATCTATTAAAGTTTCTAAAATATAACCAGGTCTTTTACAGTACAAAGTTGCAATCAATGTCCTGACATTTAATAAATGTTATAATGAATAACATTAACATATTAAAATCAATAAATATATTAATGGACAATATCTTATGAATTCTCAGATAGAAGCAACATAGAAGCAGTGGATAGATCAATAGCATGACTGATTTTTTTATTATCTAACTTCAGATCTCAAAAATAATCTGGGTAAATCATGTACATCCTCGTACAATCAGTGAAGATAAAGGATATGTACATGAAAGAAAAAGTAATACCACATGTTATAGGCACCTCTATAGGGTGGGGGACAGTGAATCACCTCTTTTTGTATATTATTTTGGAGTGTTAACTGTAGAAAATCTAGATAGCTAGCTTAAACTCCGTAGCAATGATTCTGATGCTTGCAGTTTGGACAGGTGAGCTGGCACCCTTTGACTGCAAGACCACCTAGGCTGTGGTACACAATTAGTATTGAACACTATTTTCAAGCTAATAAGCTCTGCTGTGAGCAACTAAACTAAAATTTCTGTGATGTACAAGGATGTAAATCCTTGCCTAACAATAATGCAATTAGAATATAGAGGAAACAGACCCGAGAAAGTGTTGTATATAAGTCTACAAAACAATCTAACAATAGTTAGATGGCTCATGAACTATGTTAGCTGCCTTTCAGTGGTCATTATGTTGCCCTGGATAGAAAACAAATGCCTTTCTACACTTAGTAGGCTCTACTTTTGACAACTAAACTTTCATTGCAAACAATGCTTCCTCCCTCCCTCCCTCCCT
>NW_010555740.1:0-27256 GCF_000687285.1 Phaethon lepturus
AAGCCCAAGACGGCCTCCGACCACCACATTTAAATCAGACAACAGGTAAATAGTTACTAGACAGGAGGAAAACCTGAAATACAAATAGCTATAACGAAGCAGGAAGAAAAAGATGCATTCTTGGTATGTCTCAATAATAAGGCATGGTGTATCATAAGTCGTCATATCCATTTTTTACTTCCCCCCCTCCCCAGAATCAAGGGTAACACCACCAATGAGTGCCATGAACTTCAGAAAAAAAAAATCACACGAGCTTATGGACAGTGTTGTTAGACCTGAACTAGCAAAAGGAGCAGCCGCAGAGCCTGTGCTCTGGCCTGAAAGCCAACTGTGAGAGTCTGGCTGCCTCTGTATTACTAAACTTTCCTACCCTCCAGAGCTGGGTGGCTGACGCCGGCTACTTAACAGGAAGGGTTTGCTCTACTCTGAAGCTGTGCCTGGGAATAATCCAGGAGAGTTGATTACCGCAGGCCCTGTGCGTGCAAGGGACCATTCCTACTGTTAACCTGGACTGGGTTTCAGTGTCTTGCAAATGTTTGATTTAGTAGTGAAACTGAGTGCAAACTTGGGCTGCTGACCTGTGCTGAAATCACAGCCCTACAGCTCCTGCTCCAGATAGTTAAAGCTAGCACAAGCATTGCTCCTGTTTCTGCAGCCACTGCCTCTTGTCCTGTGTGGACACGCTGCCATAAGAGAGCATACTTTGTTGCTCCATTCCCCAGCCTTTGGCTCAATTTGTATACAAGTTGGGTGGGATCCTCTCACTTAGACATCTGTGTGTCGACATTTCCATCTGACGCCATTTATCCTTGGTAGGGAGAAAGAGACAGTTTGGCTTGCTATTCCAGCCTCTCTGAGAAGTCTGTGTTAGGATAAGATCAATCACACCCAGGAAGCACCTATTTCTCCCCAAAGGGAGTCTCCAGTGATAAGGTCAGATACAGAAGTTGTATTTTAAATGCATCTGTCTGAGCGGATCAGTTTCCCCTTTGCTGCTTCCTTTTTAATCTGCACCTTTACCTCTGCCGCCCTCAAATCTCGTTGCTGTAACTGAGCGAGCACACAGGATTGCAACCAGTGCATAAAAAAGCTGAGAGACATAGTTAACAGCTAAAAAGTTGTGTTTATCTGCCCAGCCTTGTCAAAGCTGTCTGTGCATGTCAGACTTGCATCACTGCCAATGTGAACTATAGCTTTATGGGGGGATATACATGCTGTCTGCCCTTTTACATTGGTTCATCCAAACTTTATCTATAACTCTGTTACATAGATTTGGAAGTGGAAAAACAAATGTCTACCATCTGGTCCATGTTATTTATGATGATTTCTCCAATTAGGTCCAATTAACTTGCTGTCAATGATTAAATGTAATGGGTAATAATAACTTGACTTCATCATTACCACCAGTATTATTAGCTCATTGATTGCAATAATTTCAAAAATTACCCATCAGAATAAAATATGTTTAGCACCTGGTTTGTCTGTTTAGGAACATCTGCTGTAAATGTGTGATATATGTGGAATTTAATGTCTCTTGATGTGAAAGGGAAGCATATAATCCGTACTTTGAAAGTCAGTGCTGGCACAAATTTATTGTGAGACAATGAGAGGATCAAATAAAAATCAGTCCAGAATTTATTGCTGGACTCACAGAACTGTCAAGACAGGAATGGAGCTATTGTATATTTACCAGCCTGAATTTTCATGTCTAGCAAGGAGATAGTTCTGTTCAGGTGACCTGCATTTTTATGCCTATGTCATACTATAATCTGTGCTCATGGATAAATTAAGAGTGGGTGTGTAGATTGCTGGATACCCAGCCTGTTTCAGCAGACCTTGGCTCGCTGCTTGCCAAAGAGAGATGCTTTTCTCCAAATGCACAGGACTACTTTGTTTGCCCTTACTTGGAATCTCATATAAAAGCTTTACAGCGATGGGCTGCAACATGGATTTTAAAATTTTGTCTTACCTCCCTAAACATGGCATACAGCAAGTGAAGGCACTGTCTTCATTTCCTTTACTGTCTCGCAGTGGCAGTTCTTCTCTCTCGCCATGCTCCTGCTCCATGCAAACAAATCTGTTTGTCTATGATGAACTGTATTTGCCATCTCCTAAGTTTGCCACATGTTTTAGGTCAAGTGTTCTGCTGTCATGCAGTCCTGGTTTCCCTGTAACCATATGGAAATACCATGGAATAAGTGCTGTCTGGAATGGCTCACAACAGACTCGGTTCAGACAGCTAATGATTCCCCAATCCTTAAGTTTGCCAGTTAGATCCCCGTCCTGCAAATAATTTTTTTCTTCAGCATCATGAATGCTAATTCTCCTAATTCTCCTCTGATTTACATCCTTTGGTGTGGCTAAGGGAATTGTTTAGAAGAGCAAAGTTTGGCCTTAGTTATAACAGGAATTCTCTTAACCGCCCCCTCAGAAATGCTCAGGATCAAGATTATATTTTCATGAGCACCTAAAAAACAATCTCAGTTTATGATTCCTGAAAACTGAAAAATTTGGAGGAAAGCTAATAAAATGTCTGGCTGTTATTTATACACTGAATGTCTGCTTATTGGCTTGCCAGATCGGAGAAACGTTAATTCTGGTGGTGTATTTCTGACTTGAGCCACGCTTTTTTTTTCACCTAACCCAGGCTTGGAAAAACAAGCAAGGCTTTGGCTGGTCTCACTCCCTTTCTAACATTTCATTGCCCATTTTCCCCAGTTTTGCCATCTGGAATGTAAATTAAAGTTTTTTTCCTTAAAAAAAACAACCACCATGTCTTATCAAATTTTCATTTTTTTGGCTGTTTAACAAAATGCAGATTGGTAAGCTAGTGCTTATTTGGTGTGATTATTTCATTGGATATTTGGCTCAAACTCTTCAGGAAATTTAGTAGTCTAGCCTTCAAACCTCTGATCTTTTTCCATTGGCTGTTCCTAAGAAATATTGAACTACTAGAAGCTAAACAGCTTCATGGATATAATTTGACAGCTTGCTTTAATGCAAAAATGTGAAAAATTTCCCACCCAAAGTCTTGGTTACTCTCTGTCTCTAAAGCATTACATTCTGAAGAGGGTAGTAAGCATTATCTTCCCTATCACATGGATGGGGAAATCAATTCATAGGTTTTCCAGTGGTTTCCCAGCTCAGCTGTTCTTGCTTCCCAGTATTTTGCACAGCCTGTCACTAGCTTTAAATGTCAGGTCAGATTTTCACTTGGAGATTTGTTGATTTACAACAGATGAGGAAGAAACACCATGTATTTTAACATGCAAAAACGTTGTCAGATTGGTTCTGCTGCTGTGTAGTCTTCTCTTTGTAAAATAAAGTATCTTTTAAAAGTATTTACTCTTGAAAATTGTGCTGCAAAGGGAGAGAAGCAGCACATCTCAATGTGATGTTCATGATTCTCATCCTCCACTGTTACTGTTTGCTGCACCTGACTGAGACAAAATGCAGGTGCCTCAGGAATGAAATCTTTCACAAAGCTAGACAAAATGTAGGGCATTTTTTCTGGAAATGCAGAGAGGTAGTCACAAGACTAAAATTCAGCCTACATTGTTTCAGCGCTGATGCTGGTGTAAAGCAGAAATAATGTTATTTCAGAAAGCTGATCGCTCAGGTGAACATGGAAAATCTGAGAAGAATCAAGTGCTTATTGACTCACTGATGTTTATCTAACAAAATAAACACCTTATTTATTATTTTGGATTTTTATTAAATTGCATCCAGAAGATGATAAAAAAAAGACCGTCTAAATTATTATCTAAATTTTGGATTAAATATTTTATTGTTAGTGAAAATTATATATGGTGTTTTGAGATTTGTCTGTTTGATCAGAAATTCCTTCAAAACGTATCTGAGACAATTACAATATTTTACTTGGATTTTTTTCTGCAGTACTGAGTTTAGTTTATCCTAATAGGAGTGAGGTCCAAGCCCTGTAACGTCACAGCTCAGAGGGGTGCTTCCTCCGGGATCGGATAATGTGTCACCTCCTCTTACTGAGGCTGGATACCATCATACTCATTAGATGTAGTTCAGCCAAGGAACCTGAACTTCCCATTGAAAGCAGAAGGTTACAAAACGAGGTGGTCTTTTTTTTTCTGAAATATCACAGCAGATATTTTGCTTTTACAAGCAAAAAATACTTGTTGTCTTAATTAAAAGTTAGATTTTCAATTTTTGTTTACTATGAAGATAATGGGAATACCAGCCAGCTGTTGTCATGCTATAACAAATCTGCTCAGTGTAGTGAGAAAAATAACTTGCCCTGTCTGACTCATGGTAAACCTAAAAGTAATTTTCAGGGACTGACCAGCCTCACTGTGAAGGACCATTCCTTGCATCCTTTCCTTTAGACATCTAAATTGAAGTCTCTAAACCTGAAGCTGAATCCCACGTGTCCTCAGGGAGCCTGGGGGAAAGGTCTACAGCTCAGATTCATCACACAGTTTAGGCCACAGATCTGAGCTATGCGAGATGGCTACCTATTCACCCTAGCCTCGCATGTCCAGAGAAAAAATAATTACAGGTAAGATCTCTGGCAATGCATCTGTCTTTACTGTAACTAGAGCAGCTACTTTTCTATTAACAGACTGTAGATGATGTGAGTATGCTCCCAATGAAGATGTCTCAGCTACTTAAAACAAGGTGGGATGGATCTGGACCAGAGTACAGGAAACTAATTTACCCCACACAATATATCACAGCCCAGAATTTTAGTTGTTAAAAATCAGTACACCCAGCTGAAGTCAATGGAGCTATGTTAATCTATTTCAGCTGAATCTCTGACCTCAGTTCTGGATTTTGCATAGATTTCTTTGGTCTTCCCTTCTTAATGCTCCATACAAAGTCTTCATTGGAATTAATGTCTGGTTCTGTAGACAGAGCAGTAATGGAAACAACAGGGTTTTTTTCAGGAAATATTATATTTTTGCCTGAGATTGGTTTATGAAATAGAGGTAAACACACAATAATTAAAAAGAAAACAAAACCCACAAGAACCATCACTTCCTCAAAAAACATCAGCTGTGTAGGTCAATAAATAACTAAAACAGTTCAGCAATGATGAATGTAAATTAATACTTAGGGGCAAGTAACCAATTTGGATAGTTTGTGCTCCCTCTATTACCTCCTCTGCACTGTTGAACAAAAGGAAAAACATAGGGATTATATGGAAAAATATTGATAAAATCAACACCACAAACAGCTGCATTTTGGGACACAGAACTTGCATTAAAAAGCTATGACAAAAAATGCTTAAAACTTGTATTTCTTCAAGGATAAACAAGGAAAACAGATGCTATGGGAGGCATTTTGTATAGCAACTGAAAGAAGTATCTTCATTAGGAGTCATAAAACATCTTTTTTTTTAAATCTGCTTTTCAAAACGGTCTTTTAGGCCTAGATTTCCTCTCCTATTGGTCTAATTGCTTTTTTAAACCCCCATCCTGTTTCACTGCAACATATGAAAAGAGTATCCATCTACTCGCTGCTGGGAGATCTGGCCTTGCACCCTCTGGGGAGATTTGGGCCCATGAACTCTGTCAAGTCCTGTTTCCCAATGTGCCAGTCACCACACTGGACAGTGATGCTGAAGGCAAGCTAGTGAACAGCTCGAGATGTTCTCCTGCAGGGAACAGACCTATTCCTAAAATCTGTCAGAGAAACTAGTGCGTGCCAGCAGGATCACCTGGTCAAAAAACCCAGTCAGGGAGATTTCTCATATGAATTTTCAGTGACAGCTAAATTCTCTGTCACCTGGTGGCACAGGTCCTCCCTAGGATATCATGTCCCTGTTTGAGAAGCAGTGCTGGGAGTTAAACCTGTGGTGTGTTTTCTTTTGCCCAGTCCTAGCTAACATATCATTATTTCAGTAACAAACTTGATGATGGCAGAGAAGAAAGAGATCAAATGCATCTGGAGACATATTAATACCTAAGTCTTGTCAAAAGGTTTATAACCTGATACAGTAGATAAAGCATTTCTGATTCACAACAAATGAGGACTCCTTCTGTACTTAATATGCCACACATATTTCCTTCTGAAGAAGAGTATTTTGTACTTCTGTAGATCTCCACATTCTATGGTTTCACAGGAATTCACAACTTTAACACCTTTAGCCTCATAAAACCTGCTGGTTTTATTATCTCTGTTTAACAGAGGGGAAAACTAAAACAGAGACAGTAGAACAACATACTCACCAGCACAAGGCACCCGTAGCAGAGATGGAAACAGAGTCCGGGTCCCCTGACTTTTCAGTCTTCCTCAAAGCCACCCCTGGATTTTAAGCTACAGAGCTCCAATGCTTTTATACATTGCCAACTGCTCAGAAAAATCCCATGCGTCATCATTGATTACTACTTTGTAGGCTTCCTATTTAAGGGTCCCAGTCCTTACTGGAACACCATTGTACTCAATATAAAGACACAGATAGGAATTATTTTTATTCCAAAGATTATAGTGTCTGGTTCCAAACAAGCTTTAGTTGGAGAAAATCAGAATGGATGAACTGAAGACATAGAAGCAAGATTGCATGGCTATATACATTTGGAATTCCTTACTGAAATCAGTTCATATTTTAAAATCAGTAAAGGTATAATTGTATAATGCATAAACAAACCCAACTTTACTCTCTCAGAGATCACTCTAGATTTAAATACAATTTTCATTAGCTTTACTCTGATAGTATATTACATCTATATTACACATAAGAGAGGACCCAAAGTTATAGTTAGTCTCAGTTATTCCAATTGTAACCCTTTTCTAATTTAAAAAAATCCCGACCTTTTTTTTAATATTCTTAAGTGGCATTTCTATCCAGCATGTGTTTTGGCCTACTGCCTCATATTTTATTTTACACATCCTAGTGTACAGCTGAGTGCTGCTATGCACAGCCACTAAGTTCCTTTTCTCTTATCACAAGGGTGTTGTCTTCAACCAAGTCCAGCAGATCAGGTCTATTTATTACTGGCGTTTATAGTTAGTTAAACACAACCTGCTTGATTCCACACCGCTTGCACTTAACTAAACCACTTTCCCAGGTGTTCTTCCTACTGCATAGTTTAAAGTTTTCAAGATTTCCCTTCAACAGATGTTGAACTCACTGTTCTCTAGCTTCTTGGTCTTTAATCTCTTGACCCTTCTTAAACTAATGTAGTTGTATTTGCCACTTCCTAATCCTCAGGAATCTCCTTCATTTTTAAGAATGTCGGTTAATTTCATGCCTTTTACTAATGCTTGTGAAATCATGTTATTTGGACCTGGGGCTATATCTGCTGTAAATGTATTCAATTTATCTTTTTCTAATTACAAATTTTGCTTTTAACTATAAAATGTTTTCCTTTTTCCTGTGGAAAATTGATCCATTGTTTTGTCAGAGTATTGTTCCACCTTCTTCTAAGACAAAAAGAGAGTAACTGTTTAACAGGTCTTCTTATTCTCTTGTGTCTCAAATGGTATGTTTTACTTGCACAGAGGAAAATGAAGGTGCAGAAAGTAAGGCAGTTCCCATACATTTTGCTGTCCTCAGTGGGACTTGAGCACTTCTAACATTACTCTAGAAATGTGAAGCCATATCAAAAAACAGTCTGATTAAAAATTGTGAGGTAGCCAGTAGTTAAGAGCAGTTGGGTAACACATTGAATAAATAGTCTTGCTGTTTTTCTTGGGTTTCCTTTCTTCCAATAAGATCTTAGTGAAGGAACCTCTTACGACTCATAGACCAAATCAAGTGCTCTGTTGAACTGAAGCCCACATGTGCTGAAGGCAAATGTGTTGGTATATTTTCTTTGATAATGATAATTGAAACACTTTCTAGGCCACCTTCACCTTCAGACAATTATGAAGAATATTTCTGAGTGTTTTGAGACTGAGTTTTTCCCAGACCATCCAAATGGGAGTTAAAAAATACACGTTACCAAGTTCCAAGAAGCCTATTTTGACTTTTTGTCGTGAGCTGTGAAACCTTTTCCCACTGTCAGCTTTCTCTTGCTACGTTAAATTTTTCCTAGTTACAAGGTACTTCTGACTTTATTCCTTGGAATCCAATCTCCTCATAAGCAGTATTAGGTAGCCCTAAGTGTTACATTTGCAGAAGCAGTCTATACTTTATCTATAACGAATTATATCTTTTGTCTTCAGCTGTGAAGTTCTCAACACCCTCGGAATCAAGCTCTCTCAGATTCAATCCATTCAGTTTCAGAAGGCTCTATTTGTATGTTATTTTACTGGAGTAGGTTTGGACACCTATACATGTTCTGGACAATGGAGAGATTTAACTAATTTTTTTCCCAGGTATTTTGGTAATTTCATAGGCTCTAAACTAAGTAATGCTATTTTTTTTTTCTAAGACCAAAACTATATAGAAATTTTATTTATGATGAACTTGTCTGTTTCCCTCATAATTATGGGCAAACAAAGGACTGCCATCTAAATTTAATTGGAACTACTTACTTCCTAACATTATTAAGCAAGGGAAATCTAAAAAGCATGAAGATTCAAGAAGTTTTGATGGACTCTCTTCTGTTCAAAACTCCCACAGGAGCAAAGGTCTTTAAATGTAATGTAGATCATGAAGTTTTCATCAAATCCTGTCACAGGAGAAGTCAGACGCATTGTATATTGAAAAATAAATGACCAATTCTATTGCTAGTCTTAGAAGCCCAGAAATTTCATCTTTCAAGGTATATTTTGCATTGAAGAAGAACCTTAGAAACAAGGAAAGTGCAGCAGAAAATAAAATGGAGCATTTTATATATACTTTGTTTAGACTACTTGCTGAATTTCAACAATGACAGAACACTCCCCAATTCCTCCAATATGCATACGCTAAACTTGTTAGACTGAAGAAATTACAAACTTCACCAAGAAGGCTAAAAACTCAAAGAAATCTAAAATAAAGATCTTTATCCAAAGCCTGTACTGGTAACTGAAAGCAAGGACTGCCAAGCAGATGTTATCACCATAATATTTTACTAAGAGGCCATGAACATCCTTTGGATAAAATGGAATAAAGAACAGGGGAAATCTGAGTCTCTGTTATTGGAGGGTTTGTTTTGAAAGTGCTTGCTCTGGATTCATGAAGGAAAAAAATGAGGTTTCGGAGGCAGTGGCATTGTAAAGGCAGTAGGAGAAAAGAAGGAGGAAAAAAGCAAGTAAGGAAAAACTTGCAAACTCTGAAGGTACTGATAAGATTTCCACAAAAATTTTATCTGAGCTAACTAAAATATTGGCATTTAATATTGTCTTACATAAAATGCAAAGTATACATGCCTGAGGACAGGATGCCATCCAGAGGGACCTGGGCAAGCTTAAGGAATGGGCCCACATGAACCTCATGAGCTTCAACAAGGCCAAGGTCCTGCACCTGGGTTGGGGCAACCCCCAGCACCAACACAGGCTGGAGAGGGATTGAGAGCCGCCCTGCCAAGAAGGACTTGGGGGTACTGGTGGATGAAAAGCTGGACATGAGCCAGTAATGTGCATTTGCAGCCCAGAAGGCCAACTATATCCTTGGCTGCATCCAAAGCAGCGTGGCCAGCAGATCGAGGGATGTGATTCTGCCCCTCTACTCCACTCTGGTGAGACCCCACCTGGAGTCCTGTGTCCAGCTCTGGAGCCCTCAGCACAGGAAAGACATGGACATGTTGGAGCAGGTCCAGAGGAGACCACAAAAATGATCCGAGGGATGGAACAGCTCTGCTGTGAGAACAGGCTGAGAGAGTTGGGGTTGTTCAGCTTGGAGAAGAGAAGGCTCTGGGGACACCTTATTGCAGCCTTCCAATACTTAAAGGGGGCTTATGAGGAAGATGGGGACAAACTTTTTAGCAGCGCCTGTAGTGGTAGGACTAGGGGTAATGGCTTTAAACTGAAAGAGGGCAGATTTAGACTAAATATGAGGAAGAAATTTTTCACAACAAGGGTAGTAAAACACTGGCCTGGGTTTCCCAGAGAGGTGGTAGCTGCCCCATCCCTGGAAACATTCCAGGTCAAGTTGGACGGGACTCTGAGCAACCTGATCTAGTTGAAGATGTCCCTGCTCATGGCAGGGGCATTAGAGCAGATGACCTTTAAAGGTCCCTTTCAACCCAAAGATTCTATGATTCTATATATTTAACTAGATTTCAGTTTTCTTTCAAATACCATCTCTGTGAACTACTCCTAATTACATTTATCTGTATTCAGAACCAGAAGGTCTAGGTATATATTACCTACAGAAAATATCTTGAGTTCTTAGTTTTTGGTTTCCAGTGTTGCTCTGAGTTTTCATTTTTTGTGACCACAAAAATGACAGAATCCAAGGGAACATCTTCAGTTATCGTCTTGACCAGTTGTGTGGTCTATATATGGCCATTCTGTGGGTTTTTTTTTAAATATTATCAGTTTCTATCTGACGTCTGGATGAATTCAATTAACCTTGTATTTCACAGTTATGTTTTATACTGCTGGAATAAATAGTCCTTTATTATTTCCATTAACCGTATTCCACTATTTTAATTAGTATTTATATGATTAGTGAAATTATCACAAGCTTGGTTTAATTAAAGAAAAAGGTGTCAGAATAAAATGTTCAAAGAGTTTAAATGACCTGACATTGAATTTCTATTTTCAGAACAGATTTAGGCACTGAAACATAGTAATAGATAACATCTTAACTGTTATATATGATTTTTTTAAATGGAATGTAAATTACGGGCTTTTGAATGCTTACCCCTTTACGTAGCTCCATAGAGTCCAAAGTCTAGAAACTGTTTTGCCGTTACCTTTTCGCATTTGTTTTCTCTTAAAAATACTGTAAAAATATTCTTGCTGTAATAGCCACATGCAAATACACCCATCTTTTTCTGAACTTTGTTTTGTGCTGGTGTCTCCTGTCACCCTCCCACTTGCCTTGCTTATTTCTTGTCACATCTCTGAACCCCATATACCATCCGGATTTAACTAACTCCTTGCAACTCCCAGAAGAACACATTCCTCTGTCAGCACATATGCTTCTCATTCACCAATATTGTTATGCATTCGATTTTTCCCCCCTCTTTTTTTACTGCCACTACCTTGTTGGCATTGTAAAAAGAGAATACCTTTAATGGTCCCTGAACCACTGTCATTACATGCTCCAGACAGCAACCCAGGGTGCAACCGGCATCTCACCACAAGTAGGAAATGAGAAATTCTGGGCTATAATGAGAGCTATTGAATTTTTTTACAGCAGCTTAACATAGGCTATTTAGCTCAGGTGTTTCAGTAATGGTAATGCACATGGAAAAAGCAGTGCTTCAGTTCCTCGAGCTTTTTCATCTTTCTCCCACCTCAACATGTGAATCCATGTAATTCTCATGAAGGAGTCGCAGTAGCCCTGGCAAGACATGATTTCAGGTGTGTGCTATACACCTACTCGTGTTATTACTTGTATGTCTTTGGTAGCTGCTTGATTCTAGGATTTTCCTTGGTACCCTTTATAGTGGGTCCATTGTTCTTACACACTGTCTTCTCTGAGGCAAGCATCCTTTTCTTCCCAACATTTTCAAGCAATCTTTTAGAGTGCTTTAATTTTTTCCCCCTTTTCTTTTCCCCCTAATAAAAAGAAGTAAACCCTTTCTATGTGAACATTTTTGCTTTGTGGAAAGGACAGTTGACTCACCCTTTGGATTCTGCAGCCATGCCACCTTTTGCAGCACAGCTGCAAAGCCTGAAGGACTCGAGAACATGAGGAGAAAGCCAGTCTGGGCCCCTCTGGCTTCAGCATAGCTAGGGTTTCACCCCATGTGCCCTGAAACTGGAGGTCATGGCCAATGTCTGCAATATGAGACTGGGATGAGGTCACTAACCTACTCATGACCTGCACTTATGCTGGAATTCCTAACTTTGGAGAGACAGATGCAAAAGAAACCAGTTTTGGGGGCCCTACTAAACCAATTAAATGCATCACAGTGGTGTCCTCGTTCACCGGATTTTTATACTCATTCAAACTGTCTTCTCAGGAAGATTCAGTAAAGATGCTGGTCTCTTTCTGACTCAAAACTGTGAGGAAAAGAGTACGAATTTGTTCAATGAGATTGAACTTCTGTTGAAAGTTTTTTAGGACAATGGTTATCTTCAGTATAATTATATATCCTTTAGCCATATGGGACTCTGCTTTCTTCTAGGGCCTTTAGGATCAGGAAAATATTCAGTGTGAAAAAAAAGAATTGGTTCCCCACTGAGAAAAATATCAGAATTTGTTTGTAATTTTAAAACATCCAAGGAAAGAACCATCACTTTTTCTTACCTATAACTGATGTTACTGTCCTATCACTGTTTGTGAGTTTGGAGATGCTTGCATAAGCCAGGAGGCTGTGGACATTCATTTGCAGAATAACATTTTTACCCTAAAAATTTATAAAAATGTAAACAGTTTTGTACCTGAGGATTTAGGTTATCTTCCTCCCACCTCTGTTTCTCTTGTGGAGGAGTTATTAATGAAAGCTTTGATGTTATTTCAAGTTCTGCTGGAATGTACCCAATGGTGCTGGGAATGGTCAGAGTGTAGGAAAACAAAGAGAACAGCAGATCCTTTACTGTCATTGATGCACAGTCTGAGGGATTGTTTGTAAAACTGCATCAGATAAAAATGTTGTGTTTTTCTTTAAAAAAACCCAACAAGACCATCTCTGATGTATATTTAAATGCAGTTCTGCAGAAAGCTCTAGTATTAGTTCTTTTCAGTATCAAAAAGCTACTAACTCTGGCATGTTTTCAGATTACACAAGCGCTATGGTGAAGAGTGTAACAGAAATTCTTACAAACAAACAAAACAAATAAATAGACAGGTACAGGAATTCCCATCTCCTGACACTAGGAAAATCAAGGCTTCTGGGAAAACTTTGTGACATATACAGAAGACTGTCTAGAAACCATATAATATTCCACTGTGATCCTTTTTTGGCCTTTTAGTTAACAATATGAAGTGACAGTGAGTAAAAAGTGTAAATTTTCTCTAATATAGCCAAGAATATTCATCCAATTAAAACACTTCATAATCTATGTGGGGCCTGTAATTTCTGGATATGTTTATTCTTACTTAATGTCAACAAAAGTGTCTTTAAATATAAAAGCACATTTTTTGTCCTGAGAAAGCAGACCATTGAAATGCACAATGAAGAGGAGAAGAAGCGATATCTCCACCGGACTTCTTATTTTCAACATCTGGTTGTGGTCCGTTGGGAGAAATGTAAGTAACAGTTTACCACATGGATTACAAATGTGCTGAATTGCAAGAATGAATATTAAATGAAAATATCCATAGCACCTGCAGCTTGTCCGGGAGAATTCCCCTTGTGTGTTGTGGGTGGGTTTTCTGAAAAACCCCTAGTGAGATGCGAACTGCAACTGCAGCTGCTTGTAGTAGCAACTTGTCTAGCGTTACTGAAGAGTTTGCAGATTCTGTTCCCTTCAGTGAATCAACATTGATCAGGGCTGCCAACACGCTAAAAAAAGAAAGGGAAGGAGCAGGAGGAGAGTTGCAGGGGAAGGATTATGATCATCAGGACTATTCCCCCAGGTTTTAGATGATCAGGAAAAATTTAAAAATAGTGATTAAAAAAGAAAAGGAGAAAGAAAAGAAAATAAAAGGCAAGCAAAATGCACGTTGAAATATAAAGCCGGTTTGATGTATATGGGTGAGAAAGCAATGCTTACTCTGTCAAAAGGTCAGGACTGCTTTTTTCGTAATAGAAACCCTGCGATTATGTGTTTTGCTGACTGCATATACATTCTGTATATACTGAGCACAGTGCACATGTGACACTTGGCTACATTTCAGATGCTGTGTTAGAGGGGATTAAACAGTGGAGAATGTTTCCCCCTTAGTATTACCTTTTTATTTTAAAGAGACTGAGCTAATTCTACATGAACATGTCTTGAAAACAGAGTGGCTCATTAGGAAGTGTCAGACTCCCCATTTTGAGTTTACCTTCCAAGGAACCGGTGAAGAACAAATTCCGCATGCTCCACATCTTTTTATCTGGCCTCCCTGAAGAGCACTTGCACATTTAGACATAGCGAAGTGGAAATCAAAGGCAGATCAATGTTGGCAGCACAAAAAGGGAATTGCTAGTCTCTCCTTTGGGTTTTATAATGTCAAGATGATAAAAAATATGAATGTCAAGTGGTACTTAATTTTTTTTTTCTGCAAGAAAAAAATTTAATATTTTTAGCTGTGAGACGCTGCCAACTTTCTCTGTTCTGGAACTTGTGTAGGATCTCACTATTATTACAGAACAATGAAAAACTTTACTCCCATTTCTTTGTATCTCTCGGATACAAGAGGTCTGCAAGGAAACCCCAAGTTGCACAGGGATTAGAAGAGAGTCACACAGCAAACACTTGTTACCCTCAGGCAGCCTCGGCAGGTGACTACCTCCAAAAGGTAGGTTTCCTCTGGAGGTGGTACTTCTGCCTCTCATTCTAGCCTGTTGTACAAGTACTTGGAGCACGTCTAAAGAAATCCTTTGAATTGAACTGCCTATATACAGTTCCAGGTTTTGCATCCCTCAATTTTATATCCCTGTAAATCACAGTCTGATGCTGACAGACAGGATATGGAACATACCAGCTCGGTAGTGGAGATCCCAGCTGGGTGCTGGACAGCGTGTGTCCTGCCATTGCTCATGTGAATATTAAGGTCCACATCCCAAAGAGGAGGAGAGAGTGAATCAGAAGAGGGAGCTCTAGCTGTGCTAATGAGGCCAGAGGGGAACTTGTGTTGGAGTATACCCAAAGTAGGAAGAGAGAGCTCTTTCTCTGGTTTTCATGGAGGAGGAGAAGTTGTATTCCTTTCTGCCCCTCTAGAAGTCCATGTTTTCATCCTAGTCTTACTTTGCAGCAACTTATAGTGCTGTGCTCCTTGTCTCTTCCCTGACTCTTCTTTCCCTCCCCAGCAAATCCCAGGCATCCCACCAGCAAAAACTCCAGCTCTCCAGGTGTCTCTAATGGGGAAACTTGATTCTTTTTGCTTAAAACAGTTGCATGAGTTCAGTTTCTAAAACTGTTGTACAATATCATATTAAACTACACAGAAGGACTTCTACATAATGGTCTTCAGAGACATTGCAGAACTTGGGACAAAAAAGATATCAGAACTGTAAACGTATCCAAATAAGGGACAAATATTGGTTATACCTTACAATAGAATGAAATCATAAAATTGTAGAATCTTTGGTTTGAAAAAGACCTTTAAAGGTCATCTCGTCCAATCCCCCTGCAATGAGCAGGGACATCTGCAACTAGATCAGGTTGCTCAGAGCCCCGTCTAACCTGACCTGGAATGTTTCCAGGGATGGGGCAGCTACCACCTCTCTGGGAAACCCAGGCCAGTGTTTCACCACCCACATTATCAAAAAGTTCTCCCTTGGATCTAGTCTAAATCTGCCTTCTTTTAGTTTAAACCATTACCCCTAGTCCTATCACTACAGGCGCTGCTAAAAAGTTTGTCCCCATCTTCCTCATACGCCCTGTTGAAGTACAGGAAGGCTGCAATAAGGTGTCCCCAGAGCGTTCTCTTCTCCAGGATGAACAACCCCAACTCTCTCAGTCTTTCTTCACAAGAGAAGTGCTCCATCACTCTGATCATTTTGGTGGCCTCCTCTGGACCAACTCCAACAGGTCCATGTCTTTCCTGTGCTGAGAGCTCCACAGCTGGATGCAAGACTGCAGGGGGGATCTCAACAGAGCGGAGCGAAGGGGTAGAATCACCTCCCTTGACCGGCTGGCCACGCTGCTTTGGATGCAGCCAAGGATGTGGTTGGCCTTCTGGGCCGCAAATGCACATTACTGGCTCATGTCCATCTTTTCATCCACCAGTACCCCCAAGTCCTTCTCAGAGAGCTGCTCCCAATCCTTTCCCCCCCCCGCCTGTACTGATACCAGGGGTTGCCCTGACCCAGGTGTAGGACCCTGCACTTGGTCTTGTTGAACCTCATGAGCTCATGTGAGCCCATTCCTTGAGCTTGTCCAGCTCCCTCTGGATGGCATCCCATCCCTAAGGCATGTCAAGCACACCACTCAGCTTGGTGTCATCTTCAAATTTGCTGAGGGTGCACTCAATTTCACTGTCTAGGTCATTGATGAAGATATTAAATAGTACTGGTCCCAATATGGACCCCTGAGGGACACTGCTCATCACCAATCTCTGTCTGGACATTGAGCTGTTGACCTCTACCCTCTGGATGTGACCATCCAACCAGTTCCTCATCTGCCCAACAGTCCACCCATCGAATCCATCTCTCTCCAATTAAGAGAGAACGATGTTGTGGGGGACTGTGTCAAAGGCCTTATCGAAGTCCAGATAGACGACATCGGTAGCTCTTCCCTTGTCTACTGAGGTGGTCACTCCAACATAGAAAGCCACAAGGTTGGTCAGGCAGGACTTGCCCTTAGCAAAGCCATGCTGGTTGTCTCAAATCACATTCCTGTCCTTCATGTGCCTTAGCATAGCTTCTAGGAGGATCTGTTCCATGATCTTCCCAGGCATAGAGGTGAGGCAAACAGAGAGAAAGAGTTGTGTATAGTGTGTGACTTTTTGTAGGCATTTCCTTCCTCGTTACTCCTTTCCTCCCAAGATGAATGAAAGTTCAACAGAAGTAAACAAGTATGATGTTGCTTCTGAGTCTCACTGACCTGGCTTAGACACTGCCACTGAGAGGCACAACAGAGAAGACTGTGACAAGGAACAACTGTTTTTGTCTGCTTGGAAGCTTTGGGAGTTGTTTGGTGTGTGGCCCTTGGGAAAGGGCCATAGTGCCCCATCCCAGTTCTGTTTAGTGTTGTGATTGGAGGGATAATGCAGACTCCTTAAAAACACTGCCAAGTTGACAATACACTAGTGTTTTCTGTGTTTCACAAGTCATTTGTATAATATTTTAGAAGCAAAATTTCTTTCCAGATATTGTGTACTAGACAGAAACAGTTTAAGAAATTAAGAAAAATTCTCTTCTACAAAGGCTCCTGGGTTTTGACAAGGAACAGGTATTCTGCACACTGCTAACAGTCCTTTTTTCTAATGATTATTGTGTTATTAGAAATGGAATCAAACATAATTTTTATCCTGTTGTAAGTTATACAAAAGCTAATAAAAAGGTTGACTAATCACCACTGGAGGTGGGATTTCTGTGGGGGAAATCAGTGGCTTTGACTTTACATATCCTTCTATTAAATGCAGACATAATCATCCAAAGCATATGTTATTGCTCTACAGGGATGCAGGAAAATTCAGTGACGAGAGGAGAAGTGGCAAGGGGTCTATCATGTGGCATAGACTGAGTAGCACTGGGCAGGACTAATCAGAAAGAGATCTTAATTGACAAGAAAACTCCAATATGAAAAAGTTAGAAAGCAAATAGCATCAGATTACCAGCTCTCTAGAACAATGTGCCTCTCTGTGTATAGGACTGCACCCCGAAAGAGCACCTATTGACAGACAGCTCACTGTTGCCCTGAGGCACCTCCAGGGTCGTGGTGATGCTCTGTGCAGTGGGCTCTTGGTCAGCTCTCCAGGGAATTCTCAGCTTGGACTTCCAACAAAAAATGCATGTCATTTAAACAATAAATACACAGGTCAGCATCATATTTTTTTACCAATCACTCCAGCAGACACCATTTTCCTTGCTAAAAATACCGTACAGGGACACCTGCATGTGAAAATGTAGCAGAGCTCATGGGGCTGCGTATAACGAGTAATTGGAAGATTAGCAATTTCTCTTTTGCGTTGGTTTTTAATATTTCATCGTCAGTTTACTGGAAGTGTGCAGCTGAGATCTATATTGCTATAATACTTACATGTGTGACTTTTAACGGACAGAAATTGAAAGAACCTATCTTTCTGGTTAGTGAAAACCCTAATTACTCATTATTCCCTGCTCCCTACTTTAGCACACTCCTTGGAGCCTGCTGGTGAACTGCGTAGAGGTGTTTCTTTTACAAGGGCTATTATAGAGACACCTGTTAGGACTGATATAGTTAATGCTGCATCAACATTTCCACTGATTTGGTTTATGACCCAGCTGTAAAAACTCCTTTTAGTCTGAGATTTGATGAATGATGACTGAACCAAAGAGCACAGGGAAAATAATGGTTGTAACTTACTAGAGGGCAACATCAAATTAGATGAATTAGACATAAAGAAGTTTCAGAAGCTTGTTTCACATATTTATAATGTGAAAAATATTTCTTTCCACAATGAAACTTCGGAAGTTTTTTAGACACAAAATTTTAGTGCCTCTATGTACATTTAAAATAATAATTCAAACAGGGGATTTCAGGTGGAGAAATGGCTCCTGTGCAGGCTGGTAAATTATTTTTCATTGGGAAATTCATTGGTATTTTAGTAGTAGAGAATTCAGAAAAAGTTATGATTTAAGGCATAATGCTCTTTCTATTTTGGACAGATTAAGGAATCATTTGATACTTAATGGGGGAAGGTGGAAGAAAGATCACTGATCTTTTCTCCTCTATAAGACAGGTAAGTAATATGGAAAACATAAAGACTCTCTGCACTAGTGTTTATTAAGTGATGGCACAGAAGTTCTGCGTGTTCTGTCCGGAGACAATCCACAGAAACAGTGACCCATGTGAAACAAATCTTTGTAAGGTGCTTCATGTACTAAATAATTTGTCTCACCTTCCCGCTCCACTCAGGGTCCAAAACCGCAAAATGCAACCACATGTTTGGGTAATAGTCTTCCAAACTGAAAAGAGGACCATTAACGAAGGGCAGATCTGTTTTTAAGCTCAAAAGAGTTGGCCATTATAGCAGTAACAGACATGCTTCTGCAAGTGGTCCTAGTGTGGGTCATGTGTCCCATCCTTTCCGTGGCAGAGGTGGAGGCAAATAATTACAGGCTGGGAGCAATTCTACCTGCAGAATAAGAGCTAGACTACAGCAAAAGACAACTATGGTGTCCCAGGGATGTGAAATTACAGAGAATTTGGTCTAAATATCTGAGGTAATCCATGTCCCTTTGAAAGCAAAGGGTGATGCGTATGTGTAGCTATCGATACTGAACCTGAGCTCATTCATTGCACCTGACTTGGGGCATGCACTGTTAGTTCCATTACAGTATATTGTAACTTAATATTTACACACGGAAATATTTGAGTGAATAGCCTCAACCTGGGTGACTTATGCTACACTCATCAAGGCAGTCAGTCTCCTGGAGGGTTCCAGATTTGCTTAACTCCTGTGGGTTTGCTAAATGTGATATAAATAATGGGGCTGGCATCATTTTTGTCAACAAGAAGAAAAGACTGATTTTCATAGTAAAAAAATATCCATTTGTGAAGACAATATTGTCTAAAGTAAAATGTGAGAGCTGGGGTCTCAAAGGATGTGGAAGTTTAAGAAAACGTGAGATCTGATCCAGGGTTCGCTGAAGTCACGGAAAGATTTCCCCCCCTCTATTAGTGGGTATTGAATGAGCACCTTGGATCAACAGAAATAGAGGAACAGCCAGAAACGAGTTATCATGACAGGTCAGAAAGATGGCAACAGTACTCAGAAAAGTATGAAAGTGTAATAAATGTGATGTAAAAGTAATGCTTTTATTTTAATAGTTGGCATTCTGTCTCCTAGTGCTCTTGGTTAAGCGCCAGGGTCAAAGTATTTAATATCCATTAGGAGTTTTAGGCCTGATTTTTTGACCATTACTCACTTTCAGTAGCACATGTTCATTTTGTGTTCTTTTTATGGTGACTATGGCCAAGTTCTTGCTGGCATATTCCCTATTGGACACCAGAGGAGAATTTACTCCACCAGTCAGCCCCTGGAAGTAGATAGATTTAGTTCAGCAGATCTTCATTAATTTCAAATGATGAGCATGATTACGTTGCACGTATTAATTCTAACCAAGTCTCAGGTGAAATAGATGGTTATACACACACGTGTGCATGCATGCACACACACAAGAACAATCTGTAGAGTAAGAAAAATTTCTTGCAAAGAAGACTATGTCATTGCTCTTATTGAGATCAAATTAATCAGAGAGTGAGCTATGCAGTGATGAAGGAGATGTTTTTTACAAAACAATACAGTCTCCACCTGGATTACAGCAGAAGGCAGCACAATTTTTCAACCACGGTCTTCACAGCCCAGATTTAAGGTGGCATTTAGACAGCTGATCTGCAATCAATGGGAAATAGGTATGTTGGTCTTTGTACTTGATTGGGAGATTTTTGAACAAAGTGTTTATATTTCTACTATTTTGCAACTCTAGCAAGTTGATTGAAAAGGATTCAATTTTGTGCCATGGGATTGTTCATTGTCACAGTTCGGGCAAAGGGTGCTGTCTACAGTCTTCTAAGGAAAAGCTGATGGACAAGAAAACTCACCCTTCTGCCTCCAAAGGACTAGTTAAAATGAGAAAGGAAAGAAGTGAAGGGTAAGTGTGTTTTGGCAGAGAATAAACACCTGATCCCTCCTTCTCTTTCTAGGAACTTATCTGCTTCAGATGCAGGCCACAAAACCACTTTTGTTAAGTTCATAGCCTACTCTGGAAAAGCCTGATTAAAGCAGAGTGAGGAGCAGGTTATTTTTATGAGTCTGTGAATATAAAGGAGACATCCTGAATTCTTTGCTCTAGCCTGTCAGTCACTTTCTACCTTGTTTGGATAGGAGAAAAGCAGTCATATGAAAAACAGTGGGCAATACTTCATTTTAAATGTTATTCAGGAGAAAAAAAAAAATCCTTGGCATACCATGTATTTTTTCTGAAGTGTACCTTGATACTGTGTTCAAATATACAATTCTGAGATCATTAGTTTCAACTCACTAATTCAAATTGTACTTAATGTCCATAATGATTTTTACTTTATCTTTGCCTTCTGAAATGAGTTTATAAAACTCCTTAAATTCACATTTGAAACTAATTTTAGCAGGAAGTTCATATTCAAAATTTATTGAGTGTCTGCAATCTGTTCTTACCTTTTTATGCAAGGAGAATTTTCTTTCTACTTCTGCATGTGAGGTAAGAATGGGCATAAAACCTTAAGAAATGAAGAGAAACAGCATCTAAAGATACAACATTAAGTCAGTTCCTAGTACAGGACTTTTAAGATATAACATATTTTACTGAATTTTTCAATACTATGTATTTCTTGTATATTACCTTTCATCAAATTTCAGTTTTCAATAATCCTTACAATTGCCTGAAAAGGAAGAAAAGGTGGTTGAACTGGGTTAACACAGTTTTGTTTGATGAAATCAAAGTCTGAAGTCAGATATTTGAGAACTAATGTATATCACTAAATGAAATCCTTTCCCATTTCTTCCAGTTTGCCATGATTTGTTCTCAGATAACAGTTATGTTTATGACTGGAGAATCTGTCATCAATTGTTTGATATACTTTAACCTTCTGTGAATAAATGAATGAGGTAATAAACTGTAGCATAAGGAAAATCAGAGTATTTTAAACTGCATCATATAAATCTTACAGCACATTGTGTGAGAAATATAAGCAGTATTCAGTCACTGAGCATTTCTTTCCATCACTCCACTGACTGTCACCCTTCCAGAATTAAAAACTGCAACTAAGAAGCTTTGCCTAATACGCAGAGTGACTTTTAAGAACTAGAAAACATTTCCTTCCAGCTGCAAGGTACAGAGATAATCAGCCCTTGAGATCAAATTATGACAAGGTCAAATCATGACCAGGGTAATTTTCTGTATTATACAGCATAAGAATTACATAGGTAGTTGGACATAAACATTCATTCTCATTTTGTATTATGTTTTGAATGGAATAGTTAACATTGCTGTCTGGTTAGAATACTACTATTATTTGCTGTAAACACTCATTCATTGTCAAAGCGGCAATCATCTGACTGTAGTAAGCTTTTTACATTTTTTACTGTTTCTAAGGCAGTTTATGTATGTCTTCAAGACAATCAGTTACATAACAAATTATTCCCCTTTTAACTGTTTAGTAATGATAGTCAGGAAAGAGTATTTATATGGCTAGATATCCTCATGACCAGACAGAAAAATGCACAGCTTGTTTTCTTAATTGAAAAGAGACTTATGAGACTACACAATTTTAGGTGAAGAGCTGTCTAGCAGAATGAAAAAATCTATTTGCTGTTAGAAGGAAGTAATCTATGTGGATTGATCCAGCTAATACCATAGTATACGTTCCTCTGTGTGTTATAGTGTCACAAGGCCAATATCACCCTAATCATTCCAAAAAGGTACAAGCTGTTTTTTGTTTGGGGTGGGGATGAGTGAAAGAAGTTGTGACATTTCATCATTGCATTCACGGTCTACTGTAGTAGATGTAGCATGTAGCATTTGTTAGGCTGAGACAGCTTTAGTTGCACACAGGTTTTCCAGTCACTTGGAGATGCCAAGGAAATTCTTTCATTGGCTGCTCTTCTGAAGGAAGGTCTGAGGCAAAACGGGCTGTGAAACTCCGTACAAAAGTGGTGATATCTGGGATACCTTGCATAAAACATAGAATACCTGGGCTGTTGAGTGTCTAGTCTAGGCGTGAGTGTGACCAAACTAGGAGAAGGACATGGGTTATGCCTCTGTAGCAAAGCCTTTTCTCACGTTTGATTTTCATGCACAATTCTGATTAATCCAAATTTTCAACCATAAGGTAAGATTCTGACATGCCATGCCATATTAAAAGTCCTGCGTCACTTTGCTTTTGCTGTGTCACCAAAGCTACAATTAACCAAGACACGCGTTAAAATTAGGTAATGTGAACCCCAAACAAATCTCTACTCAATTTTGAATAGAGTATAGAATAAAAAATTTTTAGGGGGTTTTGTTCTTGTTTTTGTTTTTTTTAATATATAAATAAAGACCAAGGTCCACTTGTAATTTCTGAATTTTAAAAAATAGCTGACTTCTAGAAAAAAACGCTTTTCTGTGATAAGTACACTGTCCATGATACAGGTCTCCTTTAAAGCTCAGGAAGGCCTCTCTCAGCTTCCAATTTAGTCACTTTTTCAAAGGAATTTCCGAGAATTTGGTTGCCAAACTCTGGGCCTCCAGTGATCCTTTTCTCACTGCTCTGTTTTCAAGGATTATAACCTTTTTATGAAATTTGGCTTGGGAATGATGCTGACCTTGAAGAAAGTGAGGTGGGGATTTTAGTGGCTTGTGCCAGGACTTTGGCTGCTATTCCTTGTGTTGTAATCACCTTATCTATGAGGTTTTTGTATTAACATTCAAACTAACAAAATAAATAAATACCCCAGTATAATGCACAACATGTTATTTTACTTTGCTAATTTCTTGAAGTTTTTTTGGCTGTAGTTAGTTGGTGTGGTGTGCTTTTTATTCCTGATATCATTCTGGAGGTTTATTAAATATAAATTTTTATCTAGCTGAAGAATGTATAAGAATTAGTAACCTAAAGAGAAACCCATGAATCTCCAAATAATTAGAATGATTCTATGCATATTGATTAGGTCAGAGTCACAGAGCCACTGCACTTGTTTTTCGCATTTAAACTGCTCTTCCTAGAAAGAATTTTGCATGTTTAATCCAGTTTCAGATTCAGATGAGTTAAGTTTGGCTTTAGTTCTTCAGCTGTATACTGTACAGACTGTGACTTAAACAACATATATGTTATGTCCCGCCATAACCCAAGAATCACAGAATCAGAATCACAGAATCATTAAAGTAGGAAAGACTTTAAGATCATCAAGTCCAACCATCAACCCAACACCATCATGCCCACTAAACCATGTCCTGAAGGGCCACATCTACATGTTTTTTGAACAATTCCAGTGATGGTGACTCTGCCACCTCCCTGGGCAGCCTGTTCCAATGTTTGACCACTCTTTCAGTAAAGAAAGTTTTCCTAATATCTAATCAACCTCCCCTGGTGCAACTTGAGGCCATTTCCTCTCGTCCTATCCCAAATTACTTGGGAGAAGAGACCGACACCCACCTTACCACAACCCCCTTTCAGGTAGCTGTAGAGAGCGATAAGGTCTCCCCTCAGCCTCCTCTTCTCCAGACTGAACAACCCCAGGTCCCTCAGCCGCTCCTCATAAGACTTGTGCTCCAGACACCTCACCAGTTTCGTTGCCCTTCTCTGGACACGCTCCAGCACCTCAACGTCCTTCTTGTAGTGAGGGGCCCAAAACTGAACACAGGATTCAAGGTGCGGCCTCACCAGTGCCGAGTACAGGGGCACAATCACTTCCCTACTCCTGCTGGCCACACTAGTTCTGATACAGGCCAGGACGCTGTTGGCCTTCTTGGCCACCTGGGCACACTGCTGGCTCATGTTCAGCCGGCTGTCAACCAGCACCCCCAGGTCCCTTTCCGCCGGGCTGCTCTCCAGCCACTCCTCCCCAAGCCTGTAGCGTTGCATGGGGTTGTGGTGACCCAAGTGCAGGACCCGGCACTTGGCCTTATTAAACCTCATACAACTGAGCTCAGCCCATCGATCCAGCCTGTACAGATCCCTCCTACCCCCCAGCAGATCAACGCTCCCACCCAACATCACAAAGTGCTCTGAAAGAATGACTGTCTTGAGCCATAAGTTAATTATGGTTCATTTACAAATTACAGGAGGGACAGTCAAGACGGTTTGTTGATCAAGCAAGCAGAATTAAAACCTGTTTACTCCAAATACTTCAATTGTTTTTGTCACACAGGTTCATAAAGGACCAGGTTGTTATAATCTTACTTATGCTGAGCAGTGCCTCATTCAACATGTAGTCTGTGGAGGTCTTTTCATAGACTTGACAAATAACCATGTTCTTAGCCGTGTTGCAATTATAGATTAGTTTGCTTCAGATGGGTCAGCATTACTACAGGTATGTGTTTGTGAAAGCTGTTGATATCACACAAAAAATCCTGTACAGAAAGGAATTTATGAACTCCTTACAGTAAATGACACATACTCTGTTAGTTTTTTGTGAGTTAAGTTCTTCAGAATTTTATTTTACTAAGCAGTTCTGTTGTGGTTCTTCTTTTTTCATATCAGATGTACAGAAGACAAAACAAACCTAACTTTTGGAGATTCTGATTTTGTTTGGTTGGTGTTTTTTTTCTACAGAAAGGCAATGGATAGGACAACATTACACTCCATAACACAGTGCCTTGAAGCTTTGAAATTTCCCAGTGCTGTGCAGGTAATTGGAACTCACAACCCCAGTTTTGCTGTGTGGGCTTCACCTTGTGGTGCATAAGGACAGTAAGAGTTTCAGAAACCAGATCACTAAGCAAAAATCTGCCCAGTCTAGAAGTGTTGAGGAAAGGGAAGGTGGGAACAGAGACTGTGCCTTAAGCCCTGCTCTCTGCCGTTCAGAAATACCTATAGCCGGATTCAAGACAATGAAGTATCTTCAAGAGGTGAGTAATGCAAACCCTTTCAAATGAAGTACTATCTTCCTAAAGGGTGGAGGAGAAAATTCACATAGACCTTTTAAATTGGTTGTTGAGAGCATCAGGTCTGAGGTGAGAGGCCCACATTTAACAGCCTCCCAATTGTGCCTACAATCTTTCCTTGCCTAGGGGAATCACTGAATTACATTGTATTATTAAGTGCTAATAGCTTTAATGGAGGCAAAAGGAAACAAACCAAACCAAAACAAAAATAATCCATAACTAAATTGCTTCTGACAAAGTCTCTCTGTTTTACATATAGCTTTGCATAATTCCCATAATTTTGGTTTGAGAAAAGAATAAAGAATTAAGTAGAGGAACCTCTTGAATATGTTGCACATAAATATGAAAAAATGCTCTGTGACTACATTCCTAAGATAAAATTCAGTTAGCTCAGTGCAGTTTTGGGGCATGAAAAACAGAACAAAACTAAACTCTTTTACCTCATTATTTCCTGTTGTCTGAGCTGTGAGAGAAACTGGAGTTTCTCTTTGGTGACATATTTCAGACAAAATGCATAACATGGAAAAAAGTTCTGGGAAATTTGCAGCATCTTCAGTTTTGCAACACTTATTTTACATGGACAGAAATATTTCATCTCATGCTCCCTAAAGTTTCGCTCCTGCCTGGCAAGGAAATCAACAATGATTTAAGAATTTTGGCATTTCTGAGGAAGCCTTGTTTGTTCATGCTGGTAAATTTGTAATGAAACATTTTCGTTTCTGAGAAGTATGTTGTGTGCATCTACAAAAACCTTGTATCTGTTTGTACCCTTATGGATTCTTGCATTGTTATAAGAAATAGATATTTTGTATAAAACCGTGTTTTATACCCTTTTGGATTCTTACATTGTTATGAGAAATTGATATTTCATATAAAACACTTAGACTATATCTACACTAGTGAATAACATGTCCAGAGACCATTGTCACCACTGGTACATATATTACGTTCGTATAAAGTCTTTTTACTCCTTTGCCTCCAAACTATCATACTGAGACAAATACCCAACCCACGTTAACTGCTGACCATGCCCCAGCTAAAGTGTAGGTCAGTGCCAGCCAGTCTGGTTGAAAAGTGTGTCAAGGTACAACCTGGCATACTTGGGTTCATGCCCTGGCCCTGCTCTATGTACTGCTTTAATGTAACCTAATAACTGAGTCGCTGTGGACAAATGATTCCCTGAAAACCCTGCACTGATGAGTAGGAAAAACTTAGGGACAGAACATATCAGAAAATCTGCAGGTTTTTCATCCCTGTTGCAAAGATAATGTAGCAGTTGTACTACTTGTACTTTAGGGCGCTGTGGATAAATGATTCCCTGAAAACTCTGCACTGATGAGTAGGAAAAACAACGTCTAAGCCGATGAGCAAATAAAAGTTCAGGTTTAGGATGAAGACAACATGGCATAGATGACCCAGCCACGCTCTCCTCCATCATTGCCTCCCTCTGAATAAAGGCATTGTTCTTTGGAGGAGGAAAATGAGGGAGAGAAGTACATGGTCTTTCACATCTGTAACTCCTGAAGCTGCTCCTGTCAAGGTCAATATTGCAGAAGTCTTTGACCCTACTAATGATAATATAATCGATTTTTGCTGAAAAAGGGGTCAGTAGGAAACTGCTCCTTGTTTTAGTTCCTGGTAAATGCGAGAGCTTGAAAGCTCCAGTCTGACCTACCAAGAATACATGGTGACTCAGTTTCGCTCCCTTCCTCCCATTCAGTGGAAGAGGCAAAGGAGGACAGCACAGGGATAGCTGGGTTAACACTGTGAACACCGGGGTCAAAGTAATTCTGGACTTTTCCCTGTTTCATTCCAGAGCAGAGTACTTAGGGACAGAACATACCAGAAAATCTGCAGGTTTTTCATCCCTGTTG
>NW_010555741.1:0-840 GCF_000687285.1 Phaethon lepturus
AGCTCTATCCTGGCTGAAACCAGGACAGGTTAAACATACTTTCTTCTTAATAAAGAGCTACACATCTTTGGCATTTTTTTGTCATTGTGGGTTACAGCCATTTCTTTTATAGTCTCATTTCTGAAATTATTTGCAAGTGTTTTAGTGGCAATCAAGTTGCGATGTTTTAAACTTCTTGCACATCATTCAGGAGACTGTTCTTATTCTCCTTTCACCGTACCAAACTCTAAACTTGCTCAGAGATTTCAATTTCTTATGTGTCAATGTGCTCTTCTTCTCTAAGAAAACAATAAAAAAAATAAGGACTCTCATACTTGGTATCCACACTCTGAATCTATACAATGGATTCTAAATGTTTTAAGACATATACATATCCTTGTCATAACTTAAAATAATGCTTTCCTTTGATTCTGAGAAAAGCTTTACATTCCTATAACAAATAGCTAGTTGTGGTGGGTTGACCTTGGCTGGCCACCAGGTGCCCACCAAGCTGCCCTATCACTCCCCCTCCCTCAACAGCACAAGGACAGAAAAGTATGACAAAAAACTTATGCGTCGAGATAAGAAGAGGGAGATCACTCAGCAATTACCATCACAGGCAAAACAGACTCGACTTGGGGGAAATTAATTTAATTTATTGCCAATCAAATCAGAGTAGGATAATGAGAAATAAGAACAAATCTAATAACACCTATCCCCACCTTTCCCTTCTTCCCAGGCTCAACTTCATTCCCGAATTCTCTACCTCCTCCCCCTGAGTGGCACAGGGGGATGGGGAATGGGGGTTGTTGTCAGTTCATAACGCTTCATCTCTGCCACTCCTTCCTCCTCATGCTCTTC
>NW_010555742.1:0-628 GCF_000687285.1 Phaethon lepturus
CCACCCCCTCCAAGGGCGGCAAGTGGGGGTACACGGCTAAAAACCGCGTCATTTATTTCAGCCGTCGCTAGTAACACGCCCCCTCCTGACCTTGCCTTAATGAGCTTGCGTAATTAAAAAAAAAAAAACGGAGGGAGGGAAAGGGCCGGCACCTGGGCGCCTCAGCACGACACGCAAACGCATGAACTGAGCACGTCGGAGCTCCTCGCCGCTGCAAAAAAAAAAAAACAACAAACCCCAAACCAATAAATAAATCGCCCAACAGTTCGTTTAGAGTGAAGGCACGGCTCAGTTTTGAAAACCTGACTAGAATCGGCAATAATTTTATTCACTTTTTAAAATACCCAGTCCACTTAGAAACCGGCTGTTGGAGGGGAGGGCTGACAGGAAAGCCCGGGGGAGGACGGCGGGCAAGGCAGAACACGATCGCGCAAGATAGGGCAGCTGCCGTGCTCCTGCTCTCCATTGCAGACCCACCCAGTTAAAGATGGTTTAAGCTCCCCAGTAACGCTTACTGGCTGTTTCGTTTTTATCGGTCTTTCCCGTACTTGTACAACAGGACGAGGGTCTCCAAAGAGAGGAGGAGGATCAAAACATTTCGCTGAAGCAAAGCCGGCTTCTGCGGTTC
>NW_010555742.1:648-16482 GCF_000687285.1 Phaethon lepturus
GTTCAGCGTAGCCTAGAGAACACGTTCAACGGGCACAAGAAAACATACTCAGTCCAAGTAGCAAGGGAATCGCGCCACACTTAAGCATCGAAACGGACTGGTACCTTCGCCATCACACCATGCCTCCTCTGCCTCTCTGCTTTCTGCCAAAAATGCCCTAGAAATCCTCTTGCAAGCGCACGTGTGCACTTGTACCATGCTTGCTGGATTCGTTGGGAGATTATACCCGCGCTTCTGCCACTGCATTAACCCAGAAGCACGATGGTCACAGAATGAGGAAAGCCACTGCAGCATGAAGTTAATCACCCCTTTCCCTCTTTGAAAGCTCCTAGTGTCTCTGTAATTCGCCTCAATTACA
The DNA here is from genome assembly GCF_000687285.1 of Phaethon lepturus. NCBI lineage: Eukaryota > Metazoa > Chordata > Aves > Phaethontiformes > Phaethontidae > Phaethon > Phaethon lepturus. The sequence goes on from NW_010555742.1 coordinate 1,007, forward strand.
CCTTAAAACACCCTTTCCTCTCCCATTTCTTGCATTCAATCTCTTGGCCTTGTTTTACTCCCTTTCTTATAAAAGGTCTTCCAAAATGAATGCCAACATCTCTTTAATGAATGTAAGCATATTCTTAAATAGGCTTCTATAAAGCTAGTCAAATATTTTTAAAGCACTGTCACAAGTAACCAAATACCCAGTGTTTTGCAGCAGCAAAATACATCCTGTTTGGGGTAACATTCTTCTCTGCTTTCATGGGATTGTATGCAATTTTACCCCTTCATCAGAAAAGAACCCCCAAGCCTCCACCATAACTCATGCTTCTTCAGGCACCAAGGCATTTTTAGGATAATTCTGGAACTATGGGTACAGTAGCAGCTCAAAATAATGGGAGGCCATCTTCTACATCCCCAAAGCAGTTCAACTGTCCCAACCTGCCGAAGTGGCTGGCAGACACCTCCCTCCCAAGCAAAGTGCCATGAAGTCAGGAGTGATGAGATCAGATCACATCACATGGTGGAGGCTCAGGTCCACCCCAAAGAAGAAACCCCTGAGGTGCTTGCTGCTTTGTTCAAGATATTTGGAAATTAATGACCTTTTGTGGTAAGGGCTTGAAATGAAACCATTTGCCACAACTGTTATGCTACCATAAGCAAGCCACCTACATACTTTAATGCACATTTCTCTAACTGCCAATTTAAGCTCCAAACGTTGGTAATAAGGGAGGAGTTTCTCTTTTCATAAACAGGGAAAAAAAATTCCTATTGCTTCTAAGCACTTTTTTTTGTACAGAAAGTGACACGTGTATTCTTTCTTCATTTTAAACTTATACAAAGAAAGAGAAAAAAAAGGTAGAAATATTAAAGCAAATCTTCAGGCTCTTAGAAGCATTTTTCTTTGCAACAAGAACTCCGTATTTTCAGATGCAATACATTTACTAACCTAGAATATGCTGACTGCATATTGCAGTGACAAATATATTTGAAATTGAGGAAAGCATTCTTACTGAATAATTCTGATAGGGAAAAAGGGCAATATCTGTATACATTTACATCTACATTCCTGAAAACAGGACTATCAGTCTCGCTGCCCATTCAAAACAATTTTCACATCTTCTATTTGGTTTCCCAAACTCAGAAGTTAAGCAGAGGTTAGAGGGATATGAAAGTACATAGGCCCTACCTAAGTCACTGGTAAGAAGGGGATTAACCTCCTGTTTCCTCTTTTTCTCACACAAAGGTTAAAAGATAAGGAAGCAGATGTGCTGGCCAGCTGGGGCTTCAGGAACGCTGCGACACTGCAGTGCAGGAACCTGAACAGACCAAGAAAAAGCGGGAAACTGAGTAAGGGTTAACTATGTGGCAGGCAAAAAAACAGTAAAAGGTGACCAGTAATGTGACAGCTTGAGAAGTTTTTGTACGTTCTTGTTTTGCTAACTTTGTGGTGGTAGGTGGCTTATTGGATGGACTGGGCCTGAAGACTAGATAAAAAGCTTTTACAGTTGCCAAAGACTCATCCTTACCTCTTTGTCCACTTTGTATCATCCCTCTCGTTACTTTTTAGAAGGGCAAGTCAGAATTCCTTGGCATTTTCCTTTAAAAGCACAGTATTTAAAATAGAAAAACAGGCTGATTTACACTACATGAAACCAAGAGAGTAACAATCATTACGAGCTACTTTACATTTTAAAGCTTATGTTTCCTCTTGTGTAGAAGCATCCAAGCGTACCAGGAAACACTGCAAATTACAGGATTGCAAAATAAAGTAGCGTTTTACTCATGTAATAGTTTTTCATGAGAAATTACGTGCCTACAGACTATACAAGCCTCCTTTCAATAGTGTGTAACTTATCAGTACAGCCAAGCTGACAGAGAACCTGACAGTTTAAGATAAAGAAACTTCCCTGCCCAACCAACCGTAATGAAGATCAACATTTTTTAAAAAGTTACACACAACAAAGACAATTAAGATAAAATTAAAAAAATATTAACTGCCTCAAAATGTTAGCAGCTACCAAGCAAAAATAACATTCCAAGGATGCAAGGTTTTTCACTTTCCAATCTACTATTTAAAGAGTATCTATATATATATGCATATGACTTTCAGTAAGAAAAAGCAACACGACTCCATTCCTTCATAAAATGGTACCTTTTTGCAGACTTTCTAGAGTAACACAACCTAAGTGATCTAGCTTTGCTAAAAAAAATTGCTGAGAGCTCACTTTTGAGGGGGGTGTTTTTCAGACTTGAGGGGAAAAAAAAAAATTGCAAAAAGCTCCATTTGACAATTCTATGTGTTCTGTTCTAGATGGTGATCAGCACTTAGGTGCCAGGAGAGAAATGTGTAAGCAAATCACTAAAAAAACCCACCTGGGTTACTCACGGATAACACACCAGACCTAACATCTCACTCTGTCCTGAGCCTTTCCTTCCCAATGTAAACAAAACGCACCACCCGCTCCGTTTGTCCTATTCATGTTTTGTCAGTCATAGTATTACTATGCAGAGGTGTTTTACTGCGGCCTCCACTTTTCAGACAGCGTAACTTGAGCACCAGAACAAAAACTGATTGCATCTTAGTTACTGTGTGCAACTGGCAGGCTTCAGTCAGAATGACTGCTCCAATTGCCCAGAGTAAGCCACAATGGTTTTTCAAGACTTGTCTTTTTTTTTTTTTTTGGCATATAAACATCACCATGACTCAAAGATACACCTGCCAGTAACATCTACAGCTCTCTGTTCAATGCAGCCTTTCAGCTAGCATGTGATATTCCCATGCGTATGACAGACTGCTGCAGACGATGAAATGGCCTCTTCTTCTCCCAGCAGCAGCACTTCAAACCCCTACCACCACCTTCCCACCTTGCAAGAGCAACCATCAACAGCACGGGTGATTTTTTCAATTACTGCTGAACAGTCCTACTACACGCTCTGAGTTTATTAAGGTAAGACACACCCTTGCTTGAAACACAGCAGCAAAGCAGCAAGCAGGAGGAAGTTGTACAGATTTTGGACCCTTTTAAAAGCAGAAGGAATTTTAAATAAGTCTGGGAAATTCTAGCACAATGAAGCCACTGAAGAGAAAAATAGAAAACTGGAATCACAACGGTATCTCAATTAGATGATACAAGCTTATTTTCTTTACTAGGTACTGCATGTAGAAAAACACGAAAAGAAATATCACTGTTATGTGAAGCTTTTATCTTGTGCTGTAGACTAATGACTCCTCTTGTGCTACAGTACTAATAGGAATAAAAAGGGTTACAGGATCACAGCGAGATTCCTGTTAATGAAAAAGAAAAAAACCTCACACCTAATAGGTTGGGGTTTTTTAGAATTTTTATTGAAAAACATTAAAACCAAAAAATTATCAAGGTCAGTTTTACAATAAATTTAAGACATACAGAATGGCTTACCTGCTATTTGGATTTAGTGCAGGAACCTTATTCCAATATTTTTCTCATGCAATTGCTGGATTTAAATCATATTATAATTTAACAGCAAAATGGATTATTAATAATGCTTTCTTAGGATTTATCTTAAAATTTGGTTTAAAAAGTCAATTTTCCAAAAGTTAAAAACATTTACACAGCAAGATTCCCCCCTTCACAGACCAGCTAATAGATTCCCATGTCTTCTAACTGGCAGAAATAGACCTTTTTGTTATTCTAACCTGAGAAATTTCTTAAATGCTTCTTACTGGACTTTCATATTTGGCAACATTACTTTAGTTACACAGCAAAGTGTGATTTGTCATTCTTGTCAAAGACTAATCTTTCACCACTTATCCCAAAAGACACTCTCAGAAACAGGAGTTACATTAGCATAAATCTGCTGCTGTGAACAGTACACCCTTTTGGCAAATTAAACCTTGTTAGTAATTATCACCAGAACACTAACCTCAGGATGTCAAGTTCCCATCAGTTGTGTTATTCCTACTATTGTGCGCTTTGAAAATATTTACTTTGGCATGTTATACTTTGTAGTGTGGAGAAGTTGATTTTTTTTTTTCCTGCTCACTCCCCACCTTACAAAATCTGTCTTTTCTCTCTTCCATTTATTCAAGCCCTTCCCCTTGCCACCAGTTATCTCCCTTTCTCATAGCTGCAACAGAAACAGGACATAAAGCACACAAATACATTTAAAATATGAGATATAAAAAGGTTGGTGAACAGCAGACAATGGTCTTGTAAAACACTCTTAGTTGATGAATGAGCTCGTAAAACTTAAACCCATCAATCTTTTAGTATAGTATTCAAGCCTTCAATTTTGAATTTGTAAGCTTACTTATGATTTCAAACCTTCCAACATTCAGTGTTTTACTATATTTAAATGTGCTAGTCACTTCACGCTTGCTCACAATATATATAAAACCAATACTCTCAGAAGAAATGATGAAAAAACACTTGATATAAGCAATTTAACTTCCAACAGAATATAACTTCTTTTGCATTTTCAGTAAATCTTTATGTTAAATAATTTGTGTTATTACAAATTGTTGCATTTCAGTTTTACCTGAACTTATTCGATTTGCAAGTGAACCATGATATCTTCCCAGGTACCAGCCCTGTCTGCCAAACTAAAATTTAAGAGAATATATAAACTGAGCTTCGTCCGCTAACCACGGAGTTCAATGAAGTGCTAGATTTGAAAGGTGTAGAAGTCACATGTCCCGAGAAATGTCTGGATTTTTATGTTTGTTTCTATGTAGCTCCAGTCATTACTGGACTAAAATTAATATTGCAGTGTTTAAGGTTTCAACTTCTCTGCAAACTAGCCCACAAAATAAGATGTAGACAGATACCATATACAGCTGATGCATGACAACCTTTTATTTTACTGTAATTTGTTGGCATTTTTGATCCCAAAAGAGGAAACAACAGACTTTGGATTTTCTTAAATGCATTCATAATCTTGATTTTTTTTTTTTTTAATTTTCCATCCAATTAAAAAAACAGGGTTGAAAAATAAGGAGCTAACCTAACTGGTTTGATAACCCCTAGTCTCATATACGTTTTTAATATTATACAGCAAAACTGTATTTTGCATATCAGTGCTGAGCGCACTTTGAAAAAGACCTCTGCTGAAATATTTCCAACAGGTCTTTATAGCACCATATAATCTGCTGTTGATTTAACCGCTTAGAACAGACTCTTTGTGCCACTGCTTCTAAAGACAAATGGTTACATATTTATTTCCTCTAGTATTCTAAAAAACACGATCTAGAAGAAAAAGTTTATGTTATTCAACTAAATGCATGTAAACACTTACTTACTAGACAGTCCATTTTCACTTATTCTAGTTTTGTGAAACTAATCAACAAATTGCTACATGATTCTTTTGGAAGGGCACAGTTTAATTCAGTGGCAGAAAAATCTCATGGGCACGCTGACTGAAAATGTGTCTTTCACTTCATTGAATTTTGAAAGTCTCTTTTTGCTAGATTTGATGCTGCCCCTTCTATTCTAGCTCATTTTCAATTCATAATAGAGAAAATCAGTGACAAACACAAGAGGCCCACAGCTGGCAAAGCCATAGTACAACACAAGAGGAAGAGCAAGGGGACAAGGAAGCAAGAGGAAACCAAGGTACCTGGAAGAAACCAGAAATACACTGAATGCAAGAAGAGCATCTTAGCCCTACAGCAAATTTTACATTCCTTCAATATTTAGATTGGTCTGTTTTCAACTGATACATAATTCAGAATTTATTCAGCATTAAAGGAATACACAATGCAATTAAGCATGAAGTACCTGAACCATTCATGCACTAATAAATGCTGCCACTTTTTTTTCCACAGGTAAAGCCGAAGAAAGTGTGTCAGAATAGCATTTGGTTGAAATGCAAGTAATGCTGGTACTTTACCATTTTTGATAACTGTTACCTACAACAGTCAAAGTCAGTGACTCAACGTTGCAAGAGGCTTCTTTTCCAAATACGAGTTCCAGTAAGCAGAAGTACAAATGAGATCAGTTTGAACACATTATGAAGATTTTTAAACTGCGTATTTCTGAAGAAAGCGGTCAAATGCATCATAAATCGCTTGTCTAAAAGAAAGAAAAAAGATCATTTGTGTAATTTGGGAAAGGGAAGACATAAGCAGCATATTCCGATATACTTACAAAGCTATCATCACAATTTCAAAACAGCGTTTAATAAAATCGTGCTATTAGGTAGTCTTTGTCCTTCACTTACTTCTGGGATCTTTCACTTCAACCCAGTTATAAGTTTCAGGAATGAGTGGGACTGTTTACCAACCTTAATATGACTGCAAATGTTAATGCTTTAGGAGTTTTCTACTTAAACACATGAGGAAATGGGTCAGAGACATGCATAATTTATAATTTTTGAGAAACTGTCATAAAATAAGGCTGAAGTTTTAAATAACAATAAGCTAGTGGTTAGCATATCTTGACCTGGTATGTTGCTATGCCTTTTTGGTTTTGCTTAGACTTCCTAAATGGGATGTACAGTCTTACTAACTCCTTATATTTTAAAATTAACAGCACAAGTACTTAACTTTTTAAAACTAAGGAACTGCATTTATATAACTATCTTCAGAAAGTCAATGCCAAGTATTACTAGGGCAAGAATTCATGCAAGTACTACTCATTTGCAGTCAAGCTTATATTTTAATTCTCATCTTCAATTGTGTGGGTTTTTTTAATTCCCAGAAGACAACATTTGCAAAAAGACAACAGCTGCACAATACAACATAAGCAGTCACTGCTTAAAAAACCCCTATTTTCCAGTTACCGATGAACAAACTAACTAAAAGCTTTTATAGGAAGACAAGAGTGAGAAGGATCATTCTCTTGCCATTGGCTTACTGAACGATCTGAGCTATATTGCACCTCATCTGCACTCACTCATAAACTGGAAATGCTGACATTCTCTTTAAGTTATTTCAGATCCGATAACTTGTTCTTCAAAGCAGTATTTGGTATTTTTTGATCTAGAGAAATTATAAACTAGCTTTTACAAGAAAAAATATGTGTCTCAAAATTATGGTTTAAGCTCTCAACTATTTTTAAACTTTCCTGTTTCGCTTACCTAAAGAGTCCTTGTTTGAAGAGATAGGCACTGACATGACCCCCATCCAGATACCTAATTTCACATCCAGGCCAGATTTCTTGAAGACTGCGCACCCCAGTTCGAGGAATATATGCATCCTCCTTAGCTTGTACAACTATGATTAAACTTGGGTCAACTGGAACTAGAGAAAAACAAATTAAAATTTCATTCATCTAAGGTAAGAAATAGAAAACGTCAGCTGAGATTTCTGTTGTAAAAATACTATTTCTAAAAAAATAAAATTATTCTAAGCTTTAATAAAATTATATTTTCTAAAGTCTCCAGCAGAATTTATCTGATTTTTGACATTACAGTAGTGAGGCCATCAGTAGAAAAACAAACTAACCAATTCCCTTCCCCCCCTTAAAGCAGAAAACTTTACAAGTCTTTGAGGAATGATAGGACAACTGTCTTTCCTCTTATCAACAAAACTATAGCATTCAGCTTGGTTCTCTGAGATCTACTTTTTTCAGCAAAAAGAACTAGGAGGCATCTGAAATTCAACAGAGCAGAAGCTTTGTATAATTCTTTTTCCTCAAGGAGACGAAAAAAGACAACTTTTCATATGAGAGGTCAGACAAAGTGCAGTATATGTTCACTTTCCTTTCTGTTTCCTACATGTTTTAGTTACATGAAAATCCCATCATATTGTTTTATACATACATATTTATTACTCATAACCAGAATTGCACCAATCAGGTTACTAAAAGGAGTAACATCAGAATGATGTTGAGTAAAATAACACCAAAATGATGTTGAACACAGACCAGTTTTCTCTTCACAAAGAGTATATGTGGTATGGTAAAGAGTAACCAGCCAAGATGTTTGACAATGAGGTGTCACAAATAATTTAGACTCCATCCTTTCGCATATACTAGATCATGTATAGAGGATATATAATGCTAAGATAGATTCTGGTCTTCCATTCAATTTTCCATGAAATCTGAATGTTAGGCAGATTTTCTGAAGCTCCTCTCCAGACACTTCAAGGATAAATAACCTGGCAGGGGATGCAATGTCTTCCAAGCAGGAAAAGACCTGGGAGACAACTGACACAGAGGAATACATCACTTTGACGAGTGCATCAGGTTCACAGGCCCTCTTAAGTTTCAAGAAAGGTCTATGCTTTAGCTAAGTGATACCTGGGTAAGTGTCTAGATAAACAAGAATGTCTGTACTTAGAATGAAGTTTACAGGTTTTTTTCTGTCTACTGAAATAACTTTTAAAGCTTTAAGGAAAGCACTTCACTGGTATTCACCACAAAACATCCCTGGCTAGCAGTGATCTGGGACATTGTCCAAGTCAAGAAATCTACACTACTGTAGAAATCCTTGGATTTTTTTTTTTTAAACATTTACCAGTAGAGTACTGAATGCCAGAATTAAAAAATGACAGAGGTTCTCAGCATCAAGAATGTTTTGACATTCAAAGACAACTGTCAGAAACCAGTCTGAAGTCAAAGTATGTTCTAGGACATGCTGAGAATCCTCAGTGGGTATGTGCACAGTTGAACCATTTACTGGAATCTGCTTGAAAAACCTTATTAGCAGATTAATTAGATCTAGATATTATCACATCACACAGATGTTTTGTACTTTTAAATAATACGGATTTGCACTAACTGAAAATAGCCACAGCAAGGCAGAGAAAAAAATTGCAAAAAGATACTAAAAGGCAAATTTTTAACTCACTTTATCGTTAGTTGGCCATTAAGAAAAAACAAAACCAATTAGGAAATGGAGTGGTAAATAGATGCTACTGAATAACACTCAAGATATTTTCGTATTTCAGCTAAGGTGCCAGCAGGTTTACACAATGGAGAATGAAGAAAATACCTTTCCTTCCTTCGTATTTTATTCAGTTTTTGAAACTGCACATTAAAACAAAGAAATACATACCTGAGAAGTTAGCTACATGGGTACATTCATCCATTACTCCTTTCATGAATCTTAAGGATTCTCTCTGTAAAGTGTCACTCTTTTTTATCCTGAGTCCCTGTGGGCTGGTGAAGTTTTTATTGCTATTGCTACTGGTTGAAAATGTTTGATTTATGCACTGCATTTTAGGAGCATCTTGTATTAAAAGTCTTTCTGATGAGGCACTTAGAGTACTTTTATTTGTGGTAAAGCTGTGCACAGCTTCTTTAGATACAGTCTTGTCTGAGGAATCAAGGTCGAACATTCCAGAAGTCATGTCCACATCCTCCAGACTGTCCACACTGTCCGGGAAGTTTTTAACAAAGTCTTGTCCCATCTTGAAAGAATCCGTCTAAACAAAGACAACAGCTCATTTATTAAGGGTTTCTCCTTTAAACCAGCTGGTTTACCTTATTTTTAAGATCAACTCAATATTTAAAAAAAAGGAAAAAAAAACCCCATACAAAACAGGACTGCTCACAGTACTTGTTATTTTCAGCCCTCACGTCACTCAGTTAAATCCTGATCATCATTAACCTCTTGATAATTTCCTTTCTGTCAGCTTAAAAAGGCAGGAAGTACTTGTATATAGTAGCTTATGATACAAACATTTGTTTTTAGTTCTATATTAAACTCTTAATTTATAATTGCAGTCATTTAAGCTTAAATTTCTGGGCAATAAACATATGTGAACAGGTCTCATGTTAGGTCTAGGACTGAAAAATCTACTCTCTCTAAATACTAGGAAGACACAAGCTGGAACATCTTGAAATGTTTCTTCATTTTGTCTGCTCCAGTATTCCTGGAGTATATTTTACTTAAAAATGGCAAGTGCCTGAGTAACTAACTATCTCCACTCCAGCCCCTCTTCTCCTGTCATAAAAATATTTTAAAAAGGACCGTCACAAAGCAAAGAATCTTAGGAAAAAAGTTATTTATCAGAATTGTCTAGAAGACAGTGTTGCAATGTATAAGCAATTTTCAAGAAGTTACCACTCCAATTTAAAAGAGCGGTGAGGCAACAAAATTCCTCTTGGGAAGAGTCTTTCAACCCTAGTCAAAAAGAAAGAGGGGGTAAAAAAAAGGCGACAATAAATTATATTTATTGTCCTTTGTAATTAGCTTCTTGTAAAAAACAGGAAGCTAATGATGAAAGCTCTACCTCATGTTTTTCCCAATTGCCTGTGCAATAAAAGTCTAAAGCTGAGGGAAGGCTAGCATCACACACAGAAACAGAAATAGAGAGACCTAGCACTCTGAACAAACTAGAAAAGTAACTTAATGTTGCTACATATTAAAAATATTCTACAGCATTGAATATGTGGAAGCAATTGCTTCAAAGGGCAATAAAACACGTTTTTATATTTACACGCCAGGCTATTGGTTTTCCAGACTATAAAGCCAGTCACTGGGAAATATTATCTACAGTTTTAATATTTGGATTAAATTAATTTTATGTTGCAAATTACACTAAGTGTGGTCATGGAAAAAACTTGCGGCAAGGGCTATACTTAACACACATTATACAACCAAAATACTAGCTTCTGTTTTTCAGAAGGTTTTCCTTCAAAAGATTAAATTTAATCAAAAGCATATAAGGAAACAACAGGCAAACATGTTTTAGCTCACAATTGGCTACTTTTACTGGAAGTAAAAAGCAGTTACATTATTTGTTAGATTTGCACATGTAAATATTAGTAAATAGGGAAAAGAAACTATACTTACTCCACAGTATTCAAGCATTTGAATGATTTCTTCTTCATAAACTGTTTGTGTAAAATACTGTTTCTCTAGCTCTCTCCAGTTCACTGCCTTGCTCAACACACCCTGAGATTATAAACACAAGCATCCAGTACACAAGTAAAACCCAAAGATCACTCTAAAATAATGATATGCAGAGAAAATCGATCTGTTCTTCTCTGTGATTTTTCCAGTGAAATTCTGCCCAAGTTTCCTGGTAACTCTTAGAATTATTGTCATCAAAGCATAAGCATATATTATAACATAGGACATGGAAACCCGCCTCCCTTTAAAAAAACAAACAAGAAAAGGAAAGGGAAAAAAAGGCAAAAACCAGTCCCACTTCGGGTTTACACACATCTAGACAGGGCTAAACCAATGATGGGTGTCAAAGCCAGTCTATTCATTCACCTACCCCAGCAGCAGTAGTGAAAACAGGTACCCCTCATGGTAGTAGCAGCTTTATTACCCAACTATTTAAGCCAGGCTTTGAGCAGAAGGAAACATGTTTTCACAGCTTGTTTCCTCACCTTCCCATGTTCAGACCAGGTCTCTAACCATCATCCTACAAACCAGCCCCAGCCCCTAATCTGCTACATGACCCACTGAAGTAGCTCTAAGCAACCTTCCTTACTAGTTGCTGTATATTCTGAGCAGGAAGGGTGGGTTTTGCCACTAGTCACTAATAGAGGTCGAAGGGTGACAAAATGCCCTGACTGAAAAGGTAAACATGGCCAACCCAAATCTTTTAACTTAAGTATCTGATTACATTCTAGTGTATTAACAAAAATATATATTAATTACCGTAGTAAAGACTGCAGAAGCTGTTGACCAGGAAAGACACGGAATCAATGGCAATGGTTTAGGCCAGTTTGTCACTGCCAGAGAAGCCATCTAGAATCAAAGGCACTTATTACATCTTTTAATATTGAATTCACAATATGGTAAAAAGTACTCTCTCACCTTCAATTTGTTGTTTATACAGTATCAAACAAATATACAGTGCCACAGCAGTTAAGGACTGTGGCAGTTACATACACTTTCACCTATTTAGAAGACACAGCCTATTCTTCAGTGATTTCCCTGACAATAAATATTGCTCTGAATAGGACTCATTTCAAGGCTGAACAGTTTTTTCTATAAGAATTCCCAGTGTAACATTTATTCTGAACTTTCAGTTGTTTAAAACCATGAAAAACGTCGATAAAGCCTTTTCATCAAGCTCCTGCAAGTTTATCTCAAGGCAAACTGAAGGCAATCTGCGAGAACTACTACTTAAAATTGTGTACTGGAAAAATGTGGAGGAGAAGTAATTCAGCACATCAAATGGACACTTTTTCTGTCCTTTAAAGTTTAAATTATTACATCAGTTCTCGGAACACATTTTTGTGAATATTCTATTTATCCCAGAAAAAAAAAAAAAAAACAAAGCAAAGAAGCTCACCGAAGAGAAGTTTCCTACAGGGTATGTTCTTGACAAGTTTTATTTTATTTCTCTAAACTGAACAACAGTGTAAACCCCTTAATAGAAAATACCCCATGTCTGTGCCAGATGTTCTAATAAATGGATTTATACAACTGAACTATAATTCTATTCTAACTATTTTTATTAATAAAAAGTTACAAGAACACCACAAATCTATGTTCTGAACCAGAAAGTCCGACTTCTTTCTTCTTAGTTCCAGCTCTCCCCATCAGTAAGAACTGAATTAATGCACCTACCTTCTGTTGTAAAACACATTCGACAGATGATCAACATCAAATATGATTTACTTCCTTGGTTTTAAATTGTACCAGAAGTCCTATAAGTAAGTCAGGACTAGCCAAAAATATACCTTCCTGGACTACGAAAAAAAATTTCAAAGGAGTTTCCAAACCCACTCTCTCATGTTTTGCCTCCTTCTATACCCATGCTGTATATGACCATTGCCATAGGATACAGTACTCAGTTATTCCCATAGCATTTCCACACAGCATTTGAAGTGTCCTGCACAAGTTCGTGGTGCATGTATCAGTTTGAGAATTCCAATCCAACTTACAAATAAGAAAGGGAGGGCATGTTTAACACAAAAGTTGTTGTTTCAGCAGGGTGATATTTATGTAAATCAAAGCTGCTTTGTACATTTACAACATTTAGAGTTGTAAAATTGTGCTTTTGGGGAAAATGGTTTCCCTTTCAGTAGACACTACTATTACCAACATTATTTATTTAGCTCCTCACAACAAACAAACAAGGATCAGCAAAACAGAGGTATGTTGTTTTAATAAGCTTTGTACCTATGTCTCAGAGACCAACGATTACCTGTAGAGACACAAGTAGTAATATTTTAACTGTGTATCAGCCTTTCAAGCATCTTACTAATACACTGCTTGTTTAGTTTGAATATGCACAGTGTCATACACAAAATGTTACCCACCTCACCACAGAAATCTTCTCTAATCAATACCAATGATAGAGATAAAAAAGATGAGTTGAGAACAGAACTGATACCAAAAGTCACCTCAATTACAACATGCCTACAAAGAGGAGACATTTCAACCAATGCATTCAAACACAAAAGTTTAAGCAAGAAGAACAGAGGAAAAGAGTGAGAACTAGCAATTTATCAGTACAGACGTTCTTTCAGACAACATTTCTATCCCCGCTTCTTGTGGAAAAAAACATAACTATGTGAGAAGCTTATATTCTTATTAAGCCTGTCAAGGCTGACAAAAGGCTCTATGATTTCTCAGTACTCACTGAGGATTATACTAATTCAGCACCACAGAACGTGAGAATTGCCAACAATTTGTTTCTCATGACTCTTAAATGTTTATTTTAAAGTACTTCTGAGAGGAACACTATAAAATAAATTATTTCCGTATGCTAAATGATCAAATGAGAAGTTAAAACAAAAATTACTGAACAGGAAATATAAAAGCTTACATGTCCTCCCATGGATATTCCAGTCATCCCTAGCGGTCCATAGCCTTCTCTCTCTAGCCAGTGCAAAAGAGCTGCCGATTCTAGAACAAGAGCTCCTCCCATCACAAACAGGTCCGAGACATTTTTTAAACATGATCGTCTTTTCTCCCCAGAAAAGGAAAATACTGGATTTATTTTCTAAGATTAGATTTTGACAGTTCTCATTATTCTATACATACTTTTATATAAAGCCTGATAACAAACCCAGAGAATTCTGGAGCTGAACCCCTGTTAATTCAACAGGAGAAAAAGCAAGTCCAGATTCTCTGGCACTTGTACTTTTTAATCTAAATGAGGACTAGAAATAGAGACCTGCTAAACTTCTAATGTAATATCACTGACAGCCTGGTCTTCTAGAAACAGATATTACCAACATTAGAATCTCATTAGTAGTAATCTTCTGTCCTGTGAAGTTATAATGTATCTTTTAGAAATAGAATCTAAGTGATACAGTCCTAGACATACACTATCTCATTTGCAGAAACAATCCTTTTTTTTTTTTTTTTTCTTATTTACCTGTTTTACATCATTGAAAAATTGCACACAACATTTGAAGAGCAACCAGTATGTCAGCTTTGGAAGCACTCATCAGTGTCACTGTAAGACTGAAATTGTAAAGTGGGAAGTTTGTCACGGTACTGAGAAATTCATGTAGTGTACTGCAAAGCATTAAAACACAGAAGAAACAAAAAAAGAGTAGAAAACTATTCAGCTGAACCATCAGAGGGACTCTAAAAAAGTAAAATAAATTTTAAAAAGTATTTTACAGAGCAATTACTAGACCTCTAATTTGGGATGGGGGGACTGTGTATTTTCAGTATCGCACAGTCAGGTTACAAAAGGCTACTGGCCTCTTCTGCCAGCATACAATCACATTTGAGACACTCTGCAGCACAAGGACAAAGCTTACTGTGCATGCCACAGGAGAAATGAACATAGCTGCTGCAGACCAGTATTTATAAGCTCATGTAATTCTTTCCTACAGCTTTGTTAGGAGATTCCTCAGCCCTCTCCAGCTGCTATATTTATTAAGCACTGTTACTAGCATATTAACAAAAAACACTGCTGCTGCTTTGTAACCGTGTATTGGAGAGGATTACTGGTTGAGGTATTACACTGAGCACTCTCCTTTCAAAGAATCCTTCTCTACATCATGCACATACTAAGCTGACAACTGAGAACAGAGTTAGAAATATCCTTGCCAAAATATTTAATTTATTCTTCTGCATCAGATCCTCAATAACTGGAAAAAAGCCACCAATGGATGTATTCCAGCACATACTCTCTCCTGTAACTTTCCTATTATCTCACACTTCTAAATGCAATTAAAAAAACCCCAAAAAACACCATGTTTAAGCTGTTTTCCTATCAAAAAAGCAATTTTACAACAATCATCTTAGTTGGTAAATGTAATTCACTTTCTTGAAAAAAGTGGTTCTTATGTCAAAATAAATAAAATTCAGCACCTGCTTTGAAAAAAACCCCAAACAACTAGAAACTATTTTTGAATCAAAATTTTCTCCTTCAAAGTAATTTTTTTAAGCTTTTGGATTTAGGAAATCCAAATGCTGAAATATAAATAACATCTAGAAAATCTAAAATGTTGTCGTGTGAGACAGTGCTCCTGGTGAAGTGCTAATAGAATGGACAGGTTTAAAAATAAATCACCTTCTATGCATCTTCTACTCATGTTAAATGTCCAATTTAAGATTAAAAAGGATTAAAACACCAACTCATATTTGGACTTTAAGAAATATTGGTAGACTAAAACCACAGACACATATCCTGCT
>NW_010555742.1:16496-27884 GCF_000687285.1 Phaethon lepturus
TGCTGAATTCCATTTATACTCCAGTGGTTTGGAAAATGTGAAAAGCAAAAAAACCAGGATTGCCTAATTAGGCTTCTAAATTCACATTTAAGAAACTGATTGAGGAAGCAAGTCCTGTAAAATACTGACTGTTGCATAGTTTCCACTGACTAACAACCAACCAACATCAGATTTATTTACATGTCTGACCATAAATCCTTAGAATATCTTGGAAAAGTAAAATCTTAGCAATTATGACAGGAAAATACACTACTTGACCAAAGATTATTCACAGTTGACTGAAATTTAATTGTAGCATTTGCACATGCACAGTTGTGAATCAGGAAAATAAACTGGTACTTGCTTGCCTTCATGCAACATGCTTGCGCCTCACTCTATAGTGCAAGTTCATCTTGTGGCAAACTTTCCTGATCACTGTGACCTCTTAACATAAAAAATGACAAAACAATCTAGCAGAGGGTAGACAATTTCACATTAGGCGGTTACAAGTGGTCCATGCTTGGGGTTTGTTTTTTTTTTAATAAGTTACCAAATTTTATACTACTTTGAGCTTCTTGAGGAAAAAAAAGTTGTATTTTGAAAAGACAGTATCCATGAATGTAATGGTAATACTTACAATTGATCCTTAGGTTTTCTACAGCCATGTAGAAGACTCAAGTTAAAGAAAGTAAAAAAATTTTATATAAAACACTGGCATTTAAAACAAAAAATAAAGTAAAAAAAAAAAATCACATACATAAATAGCATGGATTAATTAAAATCTTGAACTTAAATTCCAAATGTTTAACTGGAACTAAATCAAGTTAAATGTAGTTTGATGATGTAGTTTGCAACATTAAGATTTTACTTTTGTCAGATCTATGGGTAGGAAAAAAGTATAACCAGAGATCCTATTTTAATAAAACGGAGTAACAGTGTTACCAAAGTTACTGATGAGTTAATGACAGGACAGAACTTAAATTTTTTTTAAAAAAACAAATCTTAAATGGTAGCAGTGAGATTCTCAAAAGTACCTGAGGTACCAAGGGGTTGTATCTGAGAAGGGAAGGCACGAGAGGCAACTTTCTTTTCTGTGATTAATACATGCAGAAGTCACACAGTATGATGTAGAACGAATGCATAGTTTTCACTCTGTCGTGGCTAAAGGAGTCGTATCAGTACGTTGATCAGTACACAGATTCATATCAGAACTTTACTCTAATGATTACAATAAGAAGCTGTAGAGGACATCTTAAAAAAAAAAATCAGAAAAGCAATACTTGCTGTAAAAGTAGCATATTACATTAACTGTGTTCCACATTGTGTTTCATACAATGGTCATACTTGGCTTCTATCCACTGAAAAGTCCACTGGAAATTGATCCACAAAGTACATACAAGTCTTCTACCTTCTGGAGGTAGCTAAGAATAACTCTTGTGCTTTCCACAAAAGGATATAATAAGGATTTTCTAGCAATAGGGAAGCCATACAGGCTTCTTTAATCATTGGACGTGCCATTAATGTGCGTCTCCTCCAGAAGTGCTAAAGAGAAGATGTACAAACATATATTAAAATAAAATCTGATTATTTAATTTCTCCATAACAATCAAATTTCCATTTTACATACTCACATGATCTCCAGTGCCTGCTAAATGAATGCACACAGGTCTGTGCTTGCTATTCCATCTTCTGGGTATTATGAACTGAAATCTATATGAAATGAACACCTATTTTAGCAAAGTGTATCAATGTACAAGCTGCACCAGAGAAAAAGACAGAATAAAGTATTTTTGTAACCCATGCAGGCAAACTGCCAGCAATTCAGCAATATCATTTTTCATAAACAGGTCCAGCAAAGAAAGGAATCCAAAAGTAGGACAGAATAAATGCCAAAGAAAAGGAGCCAAGCTGAAAGATCATATTGCTAAAAAAGACCACTGCCTCATCATCACAATTTAAATTTTGCCGAGTGGAGAAATGGAACTTCAGATGAAGAGCAGCCTAAACAAGTATGACTAGCTCTCCTAGACAGCATTGCTATTTTTCTCCTGAGGGCATAACAGCTCAAATTGAAGATTAAGATGAGCAATATATTTAAATTTTAAAAAGAATCAAAAACCCAACATACATGGGGTTGATACCCATGTATGTTCATACCCATGAAACTATTCTATATGCCCAATATCAATCACTTAATGTCTTCTGTTGCTACTCAAGTTATGTACAGTCTACTGGCGGGGGGGTGGAAATCAGTTCTGAACCACTAGTATTTTCCCCACAAGATGGAGCACTGTTACTTACAACAGTATTACACTTCAGGAAAAAAATATTACACAATGCACTATGATCTTAAGGGAAATTTGTAGAGCATTTCAAAACCGTAACAATACTGTCCAATGTAACAATTAGCACAACTTGACTACAAACTGTAAAGAGAACATAGATAAGGAAACAATCAGTATACTATAATTTCCAATATGCTACTAACTAGTCCAATAAAGTTGAGGGACAGTTTCTCTAACCAACGGAGAGGTGGAAGAGAACTGATATTTTGACTATCAAACTTCTTCTGACATTCCTTAGTGTTACATGTTTAACTACGTGTAAAACCACCAACCAGTAATATTGATAAAATTGACAATGCCATTATCAACTTGAGCTGACAAACTTCTATGTTTAAGTTATTAAACACAGCTTGGAAAAAAAATTCCACCACAAAAGTTTGGCTCAAAACTAAAAGCAAACAGAAATTATGCTCCCTTTCCAAACCCAGTCCTCAACTGGAAAGCAGTGCTAGTGTGAAACCAGAAAAAAATGCCATTAGGTATCTTCTGACTATTAGGGAGCTTTCTGTTAGGATGCCTTTTTTTTTTTTTTTTTTTTGCTTGCCACTTAAGAAAGGCACTAGACTCTCTTGCTACAATTAAATGAATTGACTACTTGAATACACATACAATATTTTTGTATTCAATGTAAATTGAAGGCTGGAATGATTCCTTCAAATACAATATAACATGCTTCTCTCATATAAACAGCTTCTCCTGCTATGTATAAAACAAACAACTACTGCCCTGGCTGTAGTACCCTTCATTTACAGGATCCTGCTCATTTGGAAAAAAACCCAAACAAATAATTTAAGAAAACCCAGGGTATTCCATAGATTTGTGCCATATGATTTCTACACACAGATTAAACTATCAAATAAATAAGATTTATTTTCACTTTTGGGATCAACACATTAGTACAAACAGTTTGAAATATTTTACAGATAATTTGTATTACAATAAATTAGCTTCACAATAAAACTACTTATAGACCATTCTTATTTCTCTGCAGTACTAGTTTCAGAAAGGAATTACCACTTGATTTCTCTTACCTTGCTACAAGAGATTCGACTGGCAGGATACCTGGGACATAATGAGCCAATGGGGAAATGAAGTGCCCCTCAAGGATTTTACAGTCGGATTGCTCCTCAACCTACAGAGAGAATGGGATGAGAGCAGTAATATTTCATATCAGTGTTTAACTTGCTCTGAAAGCCAATCCCTTAAAGTAGATTAATTTGTTATAGGATAAAAATGTACTTAAAAAAAACCCAAAGCTGAGGTCTATTTCAAATATAGGGATACATGTTATCAACACAGTCAAAATATTTGTTTCAAGCTTTGCTTTTATTAAATGACCTACTAAAGGAATCAAGGAATAAAGTGTAATACTGGCCCATTTTAAATAACTTCCATAACACATAATTTTTGAGCATTTTTTGAGCTTTAAGATCTGACATCCTAGCCCCCCAACTATTTTATTACTGAGGAAAAAATAAAACAGTATCTGTACTGCTTTATTCTCTCAGTTTCCTTCCATTCTCCACTAGTAACCAACATAACTGATCATTTTCCCATCCCTTCCAACCCCACTTCACATTTTTGCCATTACCTCCTAGTTCTATCAACAGCAGCTCAATTAAAAAAAAAAAAAAAATTCAAAACAGCAAACTGTTAAAAGTATTTAGCTTGCCACAGCATTGACCACTAGTGCATTTATTTGACTTTAGAACTACTCTTTATTTCTGACCCCCTATTCACACTTTCTAGATAGAGAAGTCTTCAGGGCAATGATTACTTCTATCTGCACACCTCACTTGGAAGCACAGGGCCTCCTTTTTCCAATCAAGAGCATTTGAGAACTCACCCTACATTGATTTCTTTTGCCTCTACAGCCTCGCTTGCTCTTCCCTCTCAGATAAATGCTCATGTTCTTTTCTTGATACAGAGCAACTGGGAACACCAGTGAAGTCAGTTAATGCCACCTGCTAGAAAGCTGGTGCTCAGCAAAAGCTAACCCAATATTGACAGAGGTGCAGTTCATCACCCTGTCTCTATGTACTCCCTAACTGAAGTCCCCAGTTGCCAATCCCAGCAGCAAGTCACGCTGTGATAATGTCATACATCAGGAAAATATGGATGCACATGACATCAAGATTCAATTCTTCTATCCTGTAAAAGCAGCCTGGTAAGTACTAAGTTGATTTCACCTTCATATACCATCAGGAAAAGAAACTTAGTTAAACTGCATCACCTCCTGCTTTTAAGTACCTTGTCAATGAACACTGGATAATCTTTTGAAACCAGCGTCTGGCATTTTTCCCGGTTTCCAATAATCTTTCTGAATTCAAATATTCTGTTGAAAGGAAACAAGTAGAGAAGATTCAACTTTTAATCTAAAAAAAGAAAAGATATAGATATAAAAAAAAGTTCAGGACCTAAAGAAAGCCACAAAGAAAATCAAAGTTATGAAGGCAGCTTTGCACTTACGGATTAATCAGGCTACCATAAGGAAGGTATATAAGAATGTTTTTAAGTTAAAAAAACAAGGCTCAGGTACATTGCTAGCGGTTGCACAGCTCTTAAATAGTATTTTACACCTGATGTGTTGAAAACTTAAGTCATTTTTCAGGGCCAAATTAAGACATAGCAACCTCCCTAACACTTACACATCCTTGTAGCCACATTGGGGCAATACAGACTGAATAGGTGAAGAACAGGCTGGACTGCCAACATCAAAGTGTAGTTGCCAACAATCTGAAGTCTAGCTGGAAATAAATTCCTAGCAGCACTCAGGGAAGTTCATGAACGACACAAACTGGAAGGTGAGGTTGATAGCTGGAAGGTAGGGCTACCATTCAGACCTACCTGCATAAGCTGGAGGAACACGTCAACAAACATCCTAAAGCTCAACAATAAAACTGCAAAATCTTGCACCTAGGACAGAACAGCCCCATGTAACAATACAGGCTAGGAACTTCCCAGCTAGGTAGCAGCTTTGCAGGAAAAGGCATGGTGAATGTGAGTTAGCAGCACATCCTTGCAGCAAGGAAAACCAATGGCATACCCTCTGCATTTAGCAAGAGGGCAGCCAGCAGGTCAAGGGCAGAGGGGTTTGCATTGCCTGGGAAAGAGGAGGCTAAGGGGCAAATCTAGTTGCTTTTTTCTACTACTAAAATGGGCTGAAGTCTTACAGCAAAAATGAAACAAGACCGTTCTCAGAGGTATACAGTGAGAGGATAAGAGGCAATGGTTGCGTGTTGCAACATAAGAAATTCCCACTGGAACACAGTGAAAGATTTTTTTCACAGTCCTAGTGGTTAAGAACCAAAAAAAGACTGCCCAGGGAAACTGTGAATAATCTCCATCCTCAAGGGACTTTCAAAACCCAAATGGGTGAGGTGCCAAGTGAATTGAATCAACTAAGAAGTTAGCTTTGTTTGGAATAGGGATTTGGACTAGATACCCTCAAGATGGCCCTGTCAACCTTAAATACTCTACGCTAAGAATAACTTGCTCATTCTTATGGTTGTAAATACACACAGCAACATTACCTAAGCAACTAAACCAGAAGATTTATGTGGAAAGTACATAACAATAGTATAAAAGGAGTGATCTGTTCACCTCCCAACAGCAGAGGAAAGAAAATCCAGTTTACCACCATATCAAAAATAGCTCTACTATATAGCCTTTTCTTATATAGAACAGCACGTGCATCAAGTATTTTGGAGAAAATAACGGTAAAGGTATGAGTCGTGAGTGTAGATAGTAAACTAAATGAAGAGACATTTTGCTTGACACTAAATCCCCTGAAAAACACTGCATTTATGTATTTCCTTTGTAGTTAGGAGGATACTGAAAGCTAAACTTGCAAGTGTTCCAGAATTTCAACTCTTGATAATGAGTTGAGGATAAAGCATTAGGATATCAACAGTCATCAGCACATAAAACTTCAGATTACATCTAGGCAGGGTAGTCTGTAGTATCAGTCAATCTCAGTTAATGGTTGAAGTATAAGAAATTTAATAATTTCTTCTAATGGAGCTTCACAGTGATCAGTTTAAAAAAAAGATGCTGACACTGATTCTGGCATGACAGGTCATGCCTTCTAGGGAGCGGTACTCCCTTCTCCCACTAGCCAGTGTGAGGGGTCAGGAGGAGATGGTATTCTTCCTTCTTCATCCAGGTGAAGCCAGGCTGCTGGGGGACAGCTCATCTTCTTCCCATTCCAGGGCAATACATAGAACAAATTCGTCTTCCACTTTTCATACCAGCAGGCTAGCAAGCCTGCCTTATGTATCCCCTCCAGCTTTTGATCTCATGTGAGAGGTTTTGTCCCCCACTATGAAAAAGGAAGAGCCATAGCCAATACCATTATTACTACCAATGCTTCCTCATTGCTGTTTGACATTAGTGTGATTACCCTTATAGACCCCATGCAAGAGAAAAGCCTTGCCTAGTACTGCAATCGCTAATAGTAGAATTATTCAGAAGTCCCCCTATATAAATAATAATTGTGTTGGGGGGGGGAGATGGGGATGGGACGATGAAACTTCATCATGTCTCACCAAGAACCTAAAATTTTTTAGGAGAGGCTTTTGATAACATTAAAATGTCCCATTTCAAAACAAAACCCACATTTTTTGCTTATTCCAACAAAAGTAAACTAAACAGTTTAAAAATCCAACATTCTCGTTTTGCAGGAAAGTCTGCTACTTAACAGAAAAATCAACTGAAAAAAGACATAAGACATACAGAGCAATCCAAGCACCACTTCCAGATGAGATGTTTCACTTGGACTTAAAAAAAAGCCCCCACATAACTCAACTGCTATCCACAGTGAACAAAATTTTATTTCAGTATTTTTAAAAGTTTTCTTTATTGATTTTAAAATACATAGGAATTAGCTTATTAAATGCAGATTTATACTTTTCTATTTAAATACTACATGATGCAGAATATATATATTCAGTCACTTAATTTTACTTAAGAGATGCAAATGCTAAACTTCCAGGTGTTATTCTTAATAATAACTAATAAAAATCAGCAAATATTCAAAAATTAAGAGGTACTTCCATTTTTTCTTATTTTCAAGACCTCTAACAAGAATGAATTTACTACTTTGGGCTACGAGAGAAACTTCTGATAACATCTTACACTTTTAAAGCTCATTATTATTAAGAAGTTACAAAAAGCTAGCAAGATCCTCTTCAACATCAAACAGAATGATTCCTCTGCAAAAAATCAGCAAGTTTTGTTTTTAGAAACACTGTCAGAGATGCTGCTTGACGAATGTTATCACATATGCATAAGTGAAAAATGTAATTGGACACATACGCATCCCCTCAAGAAGAGCGTCTTTAAACACAAACATTTAGCAAACCCCTTTAGGACTTATTTTAAATCCAGTTCCTTGGTATGGAAACACATGATTTCCTGAACAAAACAAACTTTAACACGTTTGGTTTTTTATTTTTTGTTTTTGTTTTTTTTTTAAAATAGGATAGTAAAAATTGTTGGTACTTCAAGGATCGTATTTTTCTTTTAATATAAAGTACTGTTTATGCTGTTATTTTTTAACAAGTCACCTTTTCAGATCCTCTGGCTTTCCCCATCCTCTGATGAAAAGCTTAGTGAGGAGAAGCTTTCTGTACAAGACATCTAATTTACTCACACCCATTAGCAGCAAACTGACATCTAGAAAAAAGAACAGGTCAAAATAAGGCAGTTAGAGGGGTTAACTTGAGTGGCAAGTTCATTGATTGTAACACAAAGTAGGTTCTTATTCTGGTATCTGTATTAATCGAAAAGCCATATCGCTTTATTCCGAGGAAGTTAACCTTGACATTCAGGTTGATTCTTTTCATTTTAAACAAAATACAAAGGCAGTTAATACAAACTCTAGCTTTTTTAGGAAAATGGAATTTAGGAGTAGGAATTTAACATGCCTAATATAACCAGAAATGTATTACATAATTGATGACAAGCCAACTGAAGATGCACATAGGATCACCAAACTACATCTTCAAACAGTCCTAACTGTATTTTACTTGAACCGATAAAACAAAGAGTGGCATTGATCTCTGTCCTGTCAATATAGCTCTGATGGCAAAAACTTTTCAGTCAACATGGGCTTTCATAAACACATCTCAAACTGAAAGCTTGAAACAATATTTGGTTTTCTCTGGCTACGTAATTATTTGTTTATAAAAAAGAAAGAAAAAAAAAAGTAGCTCCAGTCACTGATGCAGAGAAATCTTTTTTTTGTAAGCTTGTCTTCGTTGGTGTCTTAAACATATATCCTAATTCTTATTTTAGCCCTTTCTTTCCAATTTTTGCCAACTCATTTCTTACAGTTTTGAAAATGATGCTCCCACTGCCTTCAGGGAAAAAACACAGGAATCATGCCATCAAAATCCTTACAAGTATCATTTCTCCTTCAGCAAATACACTAGCTCAAATATTGCTAAAGCCAACAAGATTTTAGGCAAGCTAGTATTATTTTCAAAGCAATACTTACCAAAGTGAACAGAGAGCCACTACTGTGCTCTTCCAACAAGGAAGGAACGAAAAGCAGAGAACTGAAATCTGGTTTCTTGGTCAGCAGGATATAGGTTATTCAATTAAAAAAATAAAAAGGTCCAGGATCTGTGTACACCTAAGAAAATAACAGATTTAATAATCAAAGACTTGGTTAGTAAGTTACCTTCAACTACTTTCTAGTATTTCCAGATCCCTCCATACTAAATGGTCTAAATAACTTCATCACACTCCAAAACAGTGTAGTTTAATTAATGTTAGGTTTCTTAAATTTTAATTAAAAATTAATTTATTCTGCCACACTTTAATATGGTCATTCTTAAAATAACCTTGTCTGATACAACAAGTTAAAATTGTGGTCAGATTAATAAATACATTCCTTTGCACTTCTAAAAAGCCAATACTTAAGACTCAATATACAGAAAAAAGAAAAACGCTTTAACACCTAGAGTAAGTTACTATCAAAATAGAATTTATAGACAAGTTAAGGCACTTGAATACTAGAATAAACATCCTAGAAAGCCACAGTGGTTCTACAGTCACTCATTACAGGGCAGAAATAAGTACCTGAAATCACCAGAAAGTCAAAGTAGGGACCTTCTATTTTAACACTGTTAGAAAGTGTTAGTTCCTACTCCACCAATCCCAAAAAGCTGACTCTGTAATCTTATCATTCTGATCCATATCTGCTTGGTCTAATAGAATCACAACCTCAATATAAGCTTTTTCTTTGCCTACTCTGGAGATATCCATTGACCTTACGTGCTTGGTGGGGTGTCAGACAGGAAATGTTTGGCATCCTCTGCAAGGTCCCTCTGCTGCTTTTTGGAGCGGGGGGACAGCTTGGTATTTTGCTGGTGCTAGATGAGAACTGGGTGGTGGAGACAGGGACAGCAATACGGAGCAGACCCTGTATAGTGCTTGGAAGTCAGTTCAGAGTAAGCACACACAAGAGTAGATTTATGCTGTCAAAAATATACAAAAACTAGATTTGCAGTTCTGTCAGTACACTGCTTACCAGTAATTGTGAAAAGAAATTTTCATTAATGTTTTGATGCTTAGCAAAGCAGCCTTGCATGTTTTGTTTGGTTGTTTCTTGGTTTTGTTTTTTTAAATCCCCTCCAAAATAAAAGCCAAATAAGAGAAAACATGAAGATGTTGATTTTGTTGTGAATCTGAAGGCTGGCCTGGTGAGCTGTGTTGCACTAAGGGAATGCCAAAACAAATTTCTAGACAAGTACATTATATTTAAATGCAACATTGATTGAGGTGAAAGGGTTGTCTTATCCTGTATTCTATTTCATTGATTCAATAAAGACTCTAAAGTAATTCAGGATATTTCAATTAATCAGGTTCAAGATTAAACCACTACTGAAAAGAGTGCAAGAAAACACTAAACCAAAAAAATATTCCAAGTACATGAAGCATGCTATATAGAACTTCTCAGAAATATTACAGAGATAAAATAGGGGTTATGTTCCTGTGTTGTTTATCTTGGTAACAAAAGGGTAGGACACGCTTCAGTCACTGCCCATCAATGTCTACACAGACAATTACAAATACTTTTACTGTCAGAAAAGGCAAATCCAGCTGTTGGAGGCTAAGGTTTATAACTTCACAGTAGAAGCAAATAGAGTATTTTAGCAGTGACGGTTTGAACTTGAGAAAAGAATCAGCAAAGCTTGTTTCAGAATGCGACTGGATTTCCACCACTTGATACCATCACACACATCACATCACGATCCCTTTGTAAGATCGGAAGCACAGCTGGAAGCAGTGGCCTGATAAAGATGCTGCATAGTTGTGTAGCCCAAGAAACAGTACGCATGTTATGAATATTCAATGGGTATATTGATAACGTGGTAAGCTTTACATAATTGTAAGTTTTGAATAGAAATTGTAACAGGTGCAAAAGCACATTAAGAAGTGATCCACTAAAAAAACCCCTACACTTTAAAATAATGTTTTCCAGAGAAGACAACAAGGAAACCTATAGATAAATTATAACTAGGCTCTTGCTCTAAGAACCTTCATACTGCACAGTAACTATAATTTTTGGTGTGTACACTTACTTCACAAAAACAGACACAAAAATACATCCAAAATCCAACATGTGAAAGGTCCAGTACTCCTTTTTATCCAGGGCATGTGGCTCCAGTTACAAGAAAAACATCACTAGCAAGTACATAAAGACTTTATTAAAGTCCCAGACTACTGCTTCTTTACATGAATATGAAACCGCTTCCACCAAGAAGTCAACATGAAAAAGCAAAGAAGGTGTATCTATTTTAGAAGGTTGAGTCCTTAACTTCCCTGGCCTATTACTTTGTTTAAAAATCTCTCTTCCAATTAATGTCAGGTCATGCTTTTTTTTTTTTTTCCTTTTCCCTTCAACAGAATAAAGGCTGCTTACAAAAAAAAAAAAAAAAAAGACACGAAGAAGTCACGGCGACGAAAGAAACAAGCCCCACAACAATTTCACACGATGGAAGCTTGCGGATAAACAACGGGGCCCAAGCCCGAAGCGCTACACCGACCGCCGAGC
>NW_010555743.1:0-24207 GCF_000687285.1 Phaethon lepturus
CCCGCGAGCGGATGTGCCCGCTGGCTTCTGTTTGCCCCGAAGCAGTGGGAAGTATACTGTAAAAGCAATCTCATTTCTACAGCGCAGCTCTGCTCATGCCTGTGAGCCAAAGTAAGGTAAGAATGGTTGGGTACTGCCCCAAAATGGGGACCAAAAGGAGGTTGAGCCCTGGGTTTACGGCTATAATGTCAGTCTAAATGGCCTGTACTTCTCACCCCACCGTGGCTCATCCACGCCATGCAAGCTGTATTTTTCCCTCACCGAACCTCTCAACCTTCCTGCTTCCCAGGGCGCTTGCAGTCCCAGGGCCACATCTCCTACCGGGCGCAATGACGTTCTCTTCCCAGGCAACGCGTTTGGCCATTTACAGATCCCGATCCGATATCTCTGATCCACAGATATCAAAGCACTTCTAAAAACAAGATGTTTTCACCAAAGCACTCTCTGATAATCAAACAAATCAAAGGGCGACCTAACTGGATCCACACAAAACGTGTAGCTGCCAAAGGACTGCTGTTATCTCTGGCATGGCTGGGTCACTGGGACATTTCACAGAAACGAAAATGTATTGCCTGTGTAGACCCAATTAAAATACCTCCGGGGAAATGTTTCATGTGCTCTTAAGACCTGAAGCCAAAGCTACCCAACTGGCTTGTAAGGAATGAGATTACTTCCCGGGGGTTGATGGAAAGCATCAAGCACCCTCTGCTGCACTCATTAAAATCAGGCTCAGCAGCAGCATCTGACCTTGCAAACACCAGCAGAAGGGTGCTCTGCCCTCCCAGCGAGAGGGAGGCTGCCTCCCGCTGCCAGGACCTCAGATAACGTTGGAGGGCACTGCAGGATTCAGCCCAGGCGTCCCTCCTCAGCAGAATCCACCGGCCTCTCCTGATTCTCACACAAGGTTTGGAGAAGACAGCACAACCTCTGTTGTAAAAGGTCAGCTATACCTTTCCTGCTGGGTCTGACCAAGTTCTCTCTCGACACCTGGGTCAGCTTTACTTCAAAGGGAGGAGGACTTTGCTGCCCATGCACAGGTCTCTCGGGACAGATGGAGGCTGTGGGTTACTCACTGTGCAGGTAATGAGACTACGGTTGCTGCATCGTTTTCAATCTTGATTTTTTTTTCTCTGTTCACCCCGTCATTTGTTCATGTACTTACACTGCAGGACCTGGATGCTTTTCTTGCTGGTCTGCCTGGGACAAGGGAGGCAGATGGCTCCCCCAGGTTGGTGAAACATGATAAAAGGATAGTGGGGAGAGGCACGGATGAGAACGCGGTTATTTTCCTTGTAATAAGTTGTGCCTCTTCTCTGCCCTCTAGTCCCACTGGTTCATCTGCTCTATATGTGCTCCCACCAGGTTTTGTACAGAGCAGTTGCCACTCCAGGATTTTCTGGATGAAACTGAATAAACTCTTGCTCCAGGGAAAGTTCTTCCAGCTGGAAATCAATGGTGAGTCACAAGTGGCTGCCCTGAGTACCATGAAGGCTCGGGAATCACCTAAGTGATCACAGTGTCTGTGATCTGCATGCTGCTGAATTCTACATGATAATTGGTAACTGACCCCAAAGAACTTGCAGAGCATCCTTGCCATGCTTGCCTCTCGCACCTCAATTTGGCCAACATCCCTACAGATGAGTAAAGCATGTATCTACAGCCACAGTCCCCTTTTGCCCCTTACAACTAACATGCCGGGGGAAGGATGGTCTGAGGAGGAAGGACTGACATTTGGCTGTCATTCTTTCCTCTGCTGAGTCCTTACACATGTCTAGCGAGGAAAACAGACGACATTGCAGCCTGGATATGTCCTGGACAGTACAAATAACAACAGCAGTGTAGGCTGAGTAACACCCAGAAAACACACTCTCAATGAGCACTGAGTGCTGCAGCAATTAAGGGATTTTTTTTTTAATTTCCTTTTTATTTAACACCACAGTAGCAGTTAAATACCCTATTTCAGATTGAACAATGGGTTTCCATTTTGCTGAGGAAAACAAAAATCTACTTAACCAAAATGAAAACCAGAAAATGTTCACATCACATTGAAAAAAGTATGTGATTTCACCCCAAACCAGATTTCTTTGTGTTGAGATCAGTCCACTTTTTTGTGGGTTTTGGGTTTATTCAATTGATTTGGAGGCAGAACTGAAAAAGTCAAGTACAGCAAGGGTGTGGGGAGAGGTGATAGCATTTATGAGAGCAACTGATATCACTGGAAAAAACAGACCAGCCTTCAGGCACAAAAAGGTTGTTTGTTTCTTCCAGCTCTATCAGTTGGTCTTATAAAAGCTACTCCCCTTCTTCCAAAATTCTTCTTACTTATCTGCTTAGTCTATCCTGGCTGCAAGAATACATCTACCGAAACAGCAGTTATTAGTACTGTTTGACATATGAAGATGACAGACAAATCTAGACATTACAATGGCAGCTAGTTAAACCCTATCTATTTGTACAGATTCTTGTATCTAACCCAAGACTGAAATATTACTTTAATCAGAGGGCAGATAATTAACAAAATATGATGTTATTAACTCTACCAGATCAAGAGCTGAGTGCAGCCAGCTCCCATTGTGGCTGTTACTTGGCTCCCCCATAGGTTTAACAGCACGCAGCACCGTGCCAAGCAGAGATGGGCAGCAAACCTGACCGATTTGTAGAAGGACCCATCCAAAATAGGTCCGTGACTGCATCCTTTGACCAGAGTGAGCAACAGATTATCATGACTTGAGGATTTCTAGAAATAGATGGGCTTAATAGCCCATAACTCTTTTCTAGATAGTAAAATCAGGGAGGGGGAAATGTATGTGATGCCTCAGAGAACTCTCCATAATAGTGCTTCAAGGTGGCTGTGGCACAAGCTTCTGGACACAAAGAAGTTCATTAAAGCAAAACTAATGTGGGTGAGCTTGAAACACGCCAGACTGTCTCACGCACTCTAACACATACCAGCACAGCTTTGCCAGCTCCTTAACAGCACACGTTGCTGGAGAGCACCCAACCCAGTTGGACTTCTCAGAGGAGAGCTGCGTGAGGGGGCCTCAGCACCACCCTGCCCCATGACTTGCTCTGAGCTTGCCATCCCATACGTCATTCCCTTTTTATGTAGATCCCTATGCTGGCCCTGTTCTGCTGGATGAGAAACTAGCATCTCGCTGTGGCTACGTCCTGTCAGAAGATGTGTGGGGCAACCCCATCTTCCGTGCGTCAGTGCTTGGCTGTCATGTGGTCAACGAGGTAAGAACCAGAGACGGGCTTGAAAACAACTCAGACAGTACATCCTTTCCAAAAAGACAAGATTGAGATATTATATGGCATTCTAAAGGCATGATTTGAGAACTCAAGAAATAGCGAACTCAAGGAGTTCGCGTTGATGGTGTGTAGAAATGAACAGGCAATGGCTCTCCAGTGTGAGGTTTGTTCAGTGTGACTGACATGGGATTTCCTCTCTCCCTGAAATGACACTTAGCCTAACGCTGCTGACTAGCTGCCAGTTCTCAAGCATATCCTTGTAGCTGCTGATTTGCCAGAGAGTTTCTTGAAAGCCTCTCTGGAAAGAAGTAGGCATCTGCTTGAAAAAGCAGCATTTGCAGTGTGATTCTGGCAGATCATTTCCTGGCTTAATTTGTGTGGTAATGTGCCTGTTAACACATGCCTAGGAACGTAGATCACACACATCTATTAGACCCAGATTTGTATCACGTAACTTTAGCCATCTAAAAGATAATGTCTAGTCTAAACTAGTTGTTTACGCTTCCACAATAGTCAATGGAGAGAAACAGGCATCTCCGGAAGGTGATTCACCCCTTCCTAAAATATGTGTAGCCTGGATTTCTAATTTCTAAATGTTAGTTGAGATGAAATGCACCTAGAAACAGAACATATCAGAGTAGAAACTTCATTGCTTGTCCATGTTTAGTCTGGTTGGTCCTGGAAGTCCCACAGAAAAAATAAGGTAGAACTTTATGGGCAGAGGTTACGCTAACAAGAATAGGAGCTGTACAGTGTGCTCTGCAATGACCAGGATTTCCAGACTGGAAATTTCTCTGGAAAAGTTTTTCCTTTTTCTGTAGAAAAATACACATCCATGTCAGATAGAAGCACAATCCATGGCTTGGTGTGTGGCTTCTGGAGAGCTGAAGGACCAAAAGGAGCTCTTACTGAAGCTTGTCAAGATAGACACTAAACAGCATTTGTAAGATTGTAAGATAGATCTACCTACATCATCTACAAAGCTCCAGTACTTTCTCCCCATGAGGAGGCACATAGCAGTCGTGAATGGGCGGCACGTGAACCACATGGTGAGGCAGGTCTGGTCTTCCCCAGACTAGCTGCTCCTTAATACCGTGGCAAGAATAGTGCCGAGAGGTGATCTGAGGCAAAGGCTGTAAGTACTGAGGCAATGTCTCTGGCTCAGAAAGCCCCCGCACACAAACCTCTTAAGACAGGGTGGTATGTTGGAGGAACTGTCACTACAGCTTTCAACCTGTTCTCATCATTATAAACACCCTCTGCAACAGGACACTGGGCTGGACAGTCCCATGCAGCTGTTCCTGGGACCTTCCACACTACCTGCTGAATTGCCTGTTTTTCTCCCCAGGCAGATGAGCTGTTTTCACTGACTGTGAACATCAAGGTCTCCTCATTTTCAAGCATGAGGGCAGCTGTGACCTACACCTACCCTATGTACTGCTCTTACTCTTCCTGGGCTTCAAGAGAAATTGTGTGTGAAGAAAACTACATGGAGGTAAAAGCTTTCCCACTCAAGGCGAAGCTACATCCAAACTCCCTGCCAGGCACAACCACCTCCACAAATTCCCATCAGAAGTTGATTTTACACTACATACCAGGCGTAATAGCGACCTGCTGATATTCAGCAGAGGGTGTAACTATAGATGCTTATTCGTAACAGATTTACGTGTCACAGGTGTTTTGAATGCAGTGAAATTCAGTTAACTGTACAGATGAGGTAAGTCAACCCACCGCAAGCAAGTCAGCAGCCAGGCAGGCCAACCTGTTGAGCTCATGAGAGCACCTTTACGTTATGAAGCGCGGCAGCATCTGCAAGAATGTCATACTTCTATATGAAATCATAAAACCTAGAGTGTGCAGAGCTGCACCCCTGCTGCGTCACACAACTCACAGGACATCATTGCGAGACAGGACCTGCCTCCCGCTGGGTGGTACGGTTGGGCTGTCCAGCCTGCTACCCGCATCTACGCACCAACGTAGAAACAAGGCGCTGAGCAAAACAAACTTCACTG
The DNA here is from genome assembly GCF_000687285.1 of Phaethon lepturus. Lineage (NCBI taxonomy): Eukaryota > Metazoa > Chordata > Aves > Phaethontiformes > Phaethontidae > Phaethon > Phaethon lepturus. The sequence continues at coordinate 5,265 of NW_010555743.1, forward strand.
CCTTTGTTTGCACCGACTGCAGGCAGGACGAAGAAAGCCTATTTCTCCTGTTAGAACTTGAGGCTGTGCAGTCACATCGGGGTGTTGCAACACACTTAGACCACGGTACAGAAGTCTGGGGCCAACACTGGCTCCAAACAGAACTCACCAGAACTCGCCTCGCTCTGCAGCACAATGCTGGCGAGATTTACACCACAGCATCTACCTTGGGTACTGGGGATCCTGCATTTTCAGGTGTTCAGCCTGCATGAGAAGAGGGAACCAGCCCTGTTAAAGCCAACAGCCTGCTTCTCTACACTTCCAGTGGAGAGACCCAGACACCCCTGAAGTCTCCAGAGTGGGATCTAGTTTGCAGCTTACCAGATACGAAACGGGACTTTCGATTTACCTGGTTATACACAAAGTATTCCCTCTGCTGCACATGCACCACCATAACGGCCATGGCTTTAACTTTCATTTTAAGGTCACAGAAATTACAGCTGTCAAGAATCTCTTTGGAAACACTTTAATTACCTCCAGTGAATGTAAATTGCTAAGTCCCAACAGACACTGGAGACAAAATCTGAAAGCCCTCTCTCTGCTCCCCATGCCTGTAACGATGCTGAAGATTTGTTTGCTTCCAGAGAATCTCCTCTGTGTCCCCAGGTGTCAGTGAAGACCGATGTCCCTGCAGTTTCAAATGACTACACCGTAGCGTGGATGTCAGCATTGCCAGAGGTATGAAGGGAGTCTTTCCTAACAGTTCCTAGCCTGCTTCTTCTCACTAGTCTTATGAGTCATTCTTGGGGCATAGCTCCATCTCTGTCAAAAAAAGGGAGATGGCAAAGATGCCATCAAGTACTGAAAAATCTCTCAAGTTTTCTTAGCACTCTAGACTGCAAAAAGACATTTAGATAGGAGAACAGAGCCATATGCTTGTTACATTAGTGGAAACTGAGTTCAAGACAAACAAAGGTAGGTGGTTCTTCACACAATGGGTAGTGAATCTGTCAAACTCCTTGCCAAAAGATGTTGTGGCTGCTAAAAGCTTGCTTGATCTCAAGGAGAGTCTGGAAAAGTTGACTGAAGAGAAATCCAATAAGACTTAGAAAATACAAAGAAGCTACAGATAGCTCAGGAGTCCCTGAGCTGAAAATTATTTGAGGCTGGAAAGCATTAGGGGGAAATATATAAGTTTGTCCTATTTTTCTCATGTCTTACTTGCTCCTTATGTCCATTTTTCCTTTTGACTACCCTCCCATATGGTTATCATTTCAGGACACTCCATTCTAGACCAGTACAGACATTCTTCTCTTCTTATCTTTGACACAGTATGGCTACGTACTATAAAAAGTAGTCAGTCATTTGGCCTCTGGACTGCTCCAGCAATCGACAGGCATGACGGCAATCATTTTATTAACAGCACAGGCATTTTGTCCAAGGGGATTTGTTCAATGCCGCCTTTTCTTCCAGGGCTGCTATGGACTACCCCTAAAGGTGCCTTAAAGACCTATAGAATTCTTTATCTTTATACATATCAAGGGTATTTATTGCCTGGGGTGAACTAGTAGTGTGCAGTGTCACTCCAGTTACTCCAGCTTCTAACAGGAAAATAGGTGCTACAATATCATAGTTTCTAAAGAGACTTTGGTAAACTTTGGTAAATCTGATGCAGCTCATCTCTCTCTTGCAGACTCAAAATGTTGCATACCAGCTGTGGCAACTGATGTTTGTTTCTCCATCAGGGAGAAAGAGAATAACGGTAAGCGATGCAGCAAAACTGGGCTACAGCTTCAATAACACGCTGTCCCGAGTGTACCTCCGTGCACCCTATCACAGCAACGAGTCTGACGTCAGCATGGTGAGTTGTTGCTCTCAATCAGACACAAAACCGTGCTGTTTCCACTGCCTCTCCAGAACACCAGTGCTCTTTTTCTGCCTGCATCCCAACAGGTCAGTGGTGTAAATATGAACATGGTCACTTCCACTTCCATGTACAGGCAGCGCTGGCTGCTTTTGCTGATTGACACAACCGTCTCCTGTCCTGTTGGTAAGGCTTCTTTTCCTTGTTCACCAAAAATAACCACCTAAGGAGCTAGTGGAAAAAACAGGCTCCCCACTTCCCTGTGATCTACTCTGTAAGAGAAGAGGTTTACAAGCTGCCCGTGGAGCAACATGAGCTAAGAGTCCATGGCGATAGTCCCAGACAAACACGTTCCCTGCTGTGACGCTACATTATTTGTGTTCCCAGTGCACTGTCGTGCCTTGTCTCTGGTTTCTCCTACCCTCACATTAGATGCAGGGAACTGGAGGCAAGTAAAACTGCTGCAGAAGGGCCAGGGAGCCTCCCCTGGACTAATCCCCCAGCCTTGGCTCTCCCCTGTCATATAACTCCACGCAGGGGATGCAGCTCTGCATCCTTGGGACTCACCTAGTCCTTTTCTCTGGAAAGGCAGAAATAGCCTAGCTTTTTGCAGAACAGTGGTGGCTGCACCTTCTGTCTCTCATGGAACAGTATTGACGTGAACAATTGATGAGAAAGCGGGAGGTTTTAAGTTGTCATGGTCTTGAAGCTAATATTTCAAGGACAAGGTCCAAATAGGTGGCTCTGTGCCCCATTCCTTCTTCCAGTAAGGCAAAACTCCTAGGACCATAAGGACAGCAGAGCAGGTAGCTGGGAACATGACTGTCCATTCTTCTGAATAAATTAATTAGTCACCTGAAACTGGTGATTCAAATCTACTTCGAGCGCCAGGGCTTCTGTGACAAAATAACCATCGGTTGGCTAATATCCTACAAGGTGTTTCATTAGTGAAAGCTGTGAAGGTACCCTGGTGAAAAGGAATGAGGGAAAGACAGCCATTACAGCGTGAAGACTGACTTGGTAACTCCAATTACCCGGTCTTCTGGGACTGTCTATCTAACTCAACAGATGGCATCAGTTTCACTGATACTACGCTAACATGGACTGTGCCAAGTGTTATTCCCACATTAGTGGTTCAAGAATCCACCTTTCTGTCTAAAGACATTTTAATGGGAGTCGATGATCAAGTCATAGTAAACCCAGAGGTGAAGAACTACTTATTGGAGCACAACAAGACACACATCAGAATAACTATCCCTATTGGAGCAGAAGGAGGCAAGCTAAAGGTTAGTACGAACCTGTCACACACTAACACACTTGAGGTCCTGCACCATGGAAGAGGTTTCTAAATTACGATCATTCCAAATCATTCCAAATAGTGATTGATTGCTGCTTAAAATTCTTAGATATAAGAAATATTTGAAGACCTAGATGCTCCTTCTCTGTGTTTTGAAAGCACTTACTCAGAAACTAAGAAACTATGATTACAAAACATGATAGAAGCAAGAGACTGTGTTTTGTTAATAATCTTTAAGATATACTAATAAATTAAGAGTGAAGGAATTCTTGGGCACTGCAGTTCAATTGTCTATGTTGTTACATTATGCAACTAGTCCTGGTAAACTTCTGGTCTGGGTCAAGGAGTAATTTCCCAGACAATTTCCATGCTGACAGCACAAGTTAGCACGGGACAGGTTCCCAGCATGTAGTTTGGGTGCAGCCACCTGCTTTGGACATAGTATATTCCTTGTCAATCTATAATTTACAGATACAGAGGCAAAAGAAATGTTCAGTAGAAGAGAATAGAATGGCTTGGGTTGGAAGGCATCTTTAAAGATCATCTAGTCCACCCCCCCTGCCATGAGCAGCAACATCTTTCAGTAGATCAGATTACTCAAAACTCCATCCAACCTGACCTTGAACACTTAGAAAGGAGCTGGCAATATTCTCACAAGGCTCTTTACCAGTTCCATTTGTGAAGATGATACTGGTGTGATTTTGACTTATTCCCTTCAGAAGTTCACTTTTTTGTGTAGTAGTGGACACTTACTTACATCACTATGTGTATTGTAACACCAGACAGGCTTGGTCTGAAGAACTGTTGGAAGCACTGACAAACTTTCAGAGTGAACTGTGACAGAATGAGAGAGGTGACTGGTAATCCAGGGATTGTAAAAAAATAAATGCAAATGTGGTTACCTACTAAACTTAATGAGGACGTCCCCCAAACCTGATACTTCCTTATTGAGAATCTCAGCATTATCTGACCCAAACATGGACCAGGCGAATGGGCCAATCAAACAAACAAACAAGCTCCCCTAGCAAAATCCATCCCAAACTTACTAGAATACCATTTTCTCTTTCTAGTGTAAGAATTTTAACCACATTCAGTCATTTCTCTATTGAGCTATTGCGAATCAAGACTTAATCACAAATTTTACCTCCTAGAGCTCCATATCTGGTGGTGTGTATGGAGTCATTTACAGTATTAACTTGTTTTTGGAGCACACATGGACAGATGCAGATTGGCAAACCACGAAGTATACTGTCATCAAATCCATCACCACACCTTTCATGCCACAAATACCAACTGTTATCAACAGTAAGTCATTCCTCTCATTGACTTTTACCAATCTTTTGCTTTTTCTGTGTTACGCATTGCTCCGTTTGACCTCTGCCACACACCTACATTCACCAGAATGTTCTCAACTCCCACTTCCAATTTGCTAGCCAAAGTCAAGATTCAACGTATTATAAAAAAAAGAAAACCTTTAGCCCTAATGGATGTACTACCTATCACCTGTCATTATGGGATGAAATGATAATTATAAGTTGCTGATAAGAATGTAAACATTTCTTTCACAATAGCATCCAGATTTTTCCAGTGAGCACTGGGACCCTAGAATAAAGATGTCACATTGTGCAATTATCACACTGGGGAGAAGAACTGTCTGAGGACAGCATTCGTTGATGGCATTTTCTCCCCCAAACTGCCTGCATTTGTTATCTTGGGAGCATACTGAAATAATTGTGCCATCCAGTGGTGCAGTAATGTTTTTTAAATTATATTTTCCAATGCATTAGGACAACTAAACATCTTTGGAGCTGTCTGGGTAACTGATATAGAAAGAGAAAGAAGCCTCTTAGCATACATTATGATAGTTTTTCCATATTTTATGTGACTGAACTAGATTCTAGATTTCTTTATAAGAAAGTCATTGCATATCTTCGTGCACATCTAGAAAGTCCCTGAACCCACTTTCTAGAAAGTTGTATGTATTTGTTGTTAATCTCCTGCAGCTTGAAGCAATTCTCATGTACTCAGAGTATTTCAGATCTCACTAGAACACAAACACTCATTAATCAGAGCCATTAAAGAGATGGCTGTTGGCTAAATTTCCTGGAACTTGAATGGGAGGCCACCCCCAACCGTCTTCGTTACTTGATCCACATCAGCAGTAATTCGATGTTCTCTCCCTACAGATACTCTGCCAGAGGAAAGGCTATTTAATGTTGCATTTGGACACTTTCTTCCCGATGTCTCTCTGGTGGCAATCACAATAGGAAATGTGCCATTTGCCCTGAGGGAAGCACAGCACCACGGGTTTAAGATTTATGAAACTCCTTTTTCTAATAGAACAAAAGGATTTATCCTGGAAGTCTCTTTTGATGATCCATTTGTTCTAAAGGAGGTAAGATACAGCAGGTCACTTCAGCAGCTGACTGGAGTAGGTAGGGCAGTCCCTCTTCAGAGCGTAGTCTGGCTTTTATTAACCAACAACTGTTCCTCGATCATAAAGGTGTCAATGAATCTGAGCTCATCTGAATTAAGATTAGAGGCTTGTATGTCCCCACCTCGCTCTCCCTGGGTCTCTGGGAGACATGCAGCATCAAGTGCAATTAGATGGTATGAAACATGACTTCCTTTATGTCTGTCAGCATGGCTAATGTCCACGTGCACGCCCAGCAGAAAGAGGTTTGTCAAACCTCTATTAAACGCTCTCCCTTGAAACAGAAGTGCCTTGGAAAAATAAATCAATTATTGCAATCCTGCAAACACCAGTAATCCTGAACCTGAATTACCAACATCCAGTAATTCCTGAACCTAATGTTTATGCAGAGCCATTTGACCGCTGGCACAGGCCATGCACCATGCGAGCATGTACAGGCAGGCTCAGGGTATTCTAAATGTAATTTTGTTAAGCTTCAGACCAGTTGTAATCTAAATATTTGTAAAAAGTATAAACTCACAGAGGGAATTCAACCTCTCATTTCAGTGGGAGGATGCATAACTGCAAGTCCTCTACTACTGTTTCAACCAAATCACACGGAGCTGCGATGCTATTTTCTGTTACAAGGAGCAACATTGCGAACACACAGGATCAGGACTTGCACAAATAGTTTTCAGGCTGCAGTCAAACCACAGTTAAATTACATTAAGGATCAAGTCAAGCCAAAAAATTTCAGAAGTATTTCTTTCAGGTTGAACAGCAGGTTTGCTTTGGGAGCACTTTTAGCGAAGTAAATGAGGATATTGAGGGGGATCTCTCATAGCATCTCTTCATACCTTCTGTTTAACCAATTACTTACTCCCCTGGGTTCAGCCCACACTCTGAGTAAAGAAGAATAAGGATTTGGACCCAGATCTCCCTCTATGAGCTCTTTCACCAGTGGGCTACAGAGGAAACACCACTGTGTTCACTTCTGCCTCCATTTTCTGAACAGGCACTACACCCTCCACATTTATGTTTGTCTGAAAGAGCTGTTGAATCCAGCCCAGATTTCTGAATAGTTTTAGGCCAACTGAAGCAATGTTTTTGGAGACTGAGCTATTTGCAGGGGAGAGGAGGGTGTTGGAATAATTACTTAGTGCTGCTCAGGATATACATTCCTGTCTGTGCTGGAAGCCATTGCTACTGCAGTCTTATACTTCTCTCTTTTTCAGTATGTGAATAGAAATGAAACAAAATATACCCTCCTTGTCAACTACACGATAAGTGTGGGTCCGGAGATGACACTCTATCATCATCCTGCAGAGGTGGAGTGTGTGATTGCTGATATCGGTAAGCTTTCCCCTGATATTAACTGCTTTGCATCAACAGCACGGATCGGATTTTCATTGAATTTGGTGAGAACGGCTTTAGGCTGAGGATGAGAGCTTTTGGGAAAACCCCACCCTTCAATAGCTCATTATTGGTAACGTAGCCAACTTGCTGCTTTTCTGATGGCAGCTTTTCTGCATACTGGCAAGACAGTCTGCCCTCGAGACACTGAGAGCAATAAAAACTAGTGTGTAAAAGAAGTTGGCTTGCAAACTCAGCGAACAAGATGCCTCATAACTTGAACATACATCTACTGGCAAAACTTTCAGACATTGCTACGAGTTTCAGTTTGTCCTCAAATGCAATTCTGCCTCTGCGTCCAGGGCAGAACTCAACTGACTCAAATAAATTGCTGTGAACTCCAAAGACAGCATTTCTGTAAGGAGACAGTCATCCACTAAGAGCTGTACTTCACAGGTTATTGAAGCAGTCAGGAGGTCTGATGGGTATTTTCTCAAACTTGTTAGATTTTGGATGCCACAAAGCTGACTCAAAGTCTCCTCATTGTCCTATTTTATCTCTGAAACAGCTCTGGGTTCAACCCAAAGAAGGCTGACCCCAAAAATATATTTACCTACATAGCTCAGCTTGCCTTACTAAAACAGGGAGTAGTCCTGGAAGCAAGTTGGCAGGCCACCACTAGAGCATGAGGATTCCCCATCCCACCGATTGCGAGCTGCTACATCCACAACACAGCCAAAGCCCTGCAGACGATGCCAGTGTGCACGTAACAGCGCTGCTGCAGTGCCAGTGCAAAATTTAACCGTGATTGATAGAAATCCCTGCCTGGGCCAAACATCATCACTCAAACCTTCCTTCATTGCTAAGTCTTCATCCACCCTTCTTCCTATAGCACTACCAGAAGCAGTTGGTTACTGTGATGAAGAAAACCTGTATCTAGCCATCCCTACTTTCGGTTTGCACCAGTACTGGAACCTGTATCTTGGTAACAAGCTCCTGAACCGGCACGTTGCGCTTACCAATGGGTATCTTGCAGCTACCAATTCTACACACCTGACCTTGCAAATACCTCTGTTTGCTGTGGGAGTTATCTATGAGGTACATTAACTGTATAGCAATGCTGCCTTTAAAGCATGTAGGACTGTTTGCGCATACAGCCACAGTCCCACAGTCACTGTTTGTAGTGCTGTAGTGTTAAACTACATTTGGAAATTGGAAAACCTCCAAAGGGAAGGACTCTAAGCCAGTGCAAGTAAGACAAGAGGTATCGGACACGGACCCTTCGGGTAATGCCATGTATTATGTAATCTGCAGTGCTAAGCTGTCTCTAAAAGATATGCACCAAGTCTTCAAAAACAAACTTCTCAGTATTTTTAGTAAGATGAGGCAAAATGTCCCATCTGCACTGAGCCAGAAACAATATTTCAATATAGTTTTTATGAAAGAAGTTCTTTTAAAAGAACATTTTGTAGAAATGTTAAGACATGGCAGGGGAAAACTGATGCTGTCATAAACATCTGAACTATTCTACAATAATCAGTCAAAAATTATCTCTGTGACAGTGACCAATTAATTTATACCAGAAAACTTCTGCCCCCATGTTTCATCAGGCTCATGTCTTCACACTGACTTAACTCTTGTGACTTGTTAGTATTCAAGTGGCACAAGCTAAAGAACAGAACTTTGCACATACGGATCACATGCCTTAAAAGGACACCTCTTCCATCACCTCCTTCACAGGAAGTGTCCTTTCAGAAAATTAAAGCAAGGTTTGATGTTGCCCTACGGAAAGTGAGAACTATGGACACCTTACAGATGTTCTCCGTTAGCTGCAGTTTTAATTCTTCAGCATTTATAAGTAAGTTATACAACTGATCAATCAATAAAAAGATCTGTGATTCTTTCCTTGAGTTTATAACCCACTCTCTAATTTTCTCAGTATGCCACCCAGATGGTACTATAATGATATCTGCCCAAATGAAGACAGTTCCTGCCATTGATATGAGTAAAACCAAACTGAGGGATAGTTCTTGCAAGCCTAAAGAGTATAATGAAGGACATGCCTTCTTCAAGTTCCATGTCACTACCTGTGGTACTTCAGTAAGGGTAAGTCCATGGCCAAAGCAGATACATCTGCTGGAAGTCTCTGTCTTTCCTGCATTTTCTCTTTTCTTCCCCTGCCCCAGCTCCTGAGAAGATTAAATTTTTAATGAACTTCCCATATGCACAGTTTGAAGGTGATCACATTATTTATGAAAATGAAATCTCTTATGAGAAAGAGACTCTTCCAGGACACAGCATACCGATAATCACAAGAGATCCAGACTACAGGTAGGAGCTACTGCTCACTGACACTGCTCACTTTGGTACAGCTGCTGGGAAGTAAAAGTGAACTCAAAAATTACTGTTTCTCCTATTATAGACTAACAGTCTTGTGCTACTATCGAGCAAAAGAGACCCTAGTGCTAAGTGCCTTTGCCAGTGATTCATCCACATCATCTCCTTTTGGCTCCGGTACAATGGTACCAAGATCAAATATTGCAGGTAGGCAATTCTCTTCCACCATTTTTAAACTTCTGTGACTCTTTCAGTTGTAAGTTCCCTTGTTAAGACATGCCCTGCTTCCTACTAAAGAACCTCCCTAACATTTCCCCTTCTGCAGTGTACAGAAGGATAAGACAAGCCCTCAATGTAGTTTCAAGAGTGTCCAAGGGTAAGTCTCCTCCTAAGAAAAACAGAAAATTTCCAAACATGTTTTAATTTAAATAAAATTAAACAACAAAATCCCCTGACGTTTTCTCAAGATGAATCTTTCATGGAATTCTATGAGACCAACGTGGCAATACTCAAGCGACCTGTGGACCCTATCTTTGTCGAGATGGAGCTGAAAGACAAGAGCCCTGACATTGAGTTGTACCTGGAAAACTGCTGGGTAACCGGGTCTTTAGATTTCAACAGCACCCCAAGATGGAATATCACTGTGGATGGGCAAGTAGTTATTGAATGACCAATGCGTTCATCGGAGAAGCCCTGATTTCTTCTACATCTGTTATCTGTTCTCTCAAATAGGTGCGAGATTAACGGCAGTGAGTATGTTGCAGAGTTCTGTCCAGTAGCTGGTAGCCCCAGGGTGAGATATCCTTCTCATTTTAAAAGGCTAGCAGTAAGGACCCTGACACATCGACTGGAACAGGTAGGATTAAATCAAAGAGTCACCTCCCATTAATGGACCCTACCCTGTGAAATTCTTAACACCATTTAAAAAAAAACTAATTTAAACACCTCACAGACTTAAGACCTAGCCAGAATTCAACCCAAGTAGCCTGACTGGTGCACGGCTTAAATTTAGTTCCCTTCTCAAATCTGCTGTGCAACAGTTTTGAGATTGGACTGGCTGGAGTAAACAAAAGAGTTTGGTATGTAAATATGATTTTTATATGCTGTTTCTGACTTTTTATAGGGTCAGATTCATAGCACTTCAGCTCAAAATGGCTCGAACAGAAAAGTCAACTTACATGCCATAACATCCACACAAAGTTCAGCTCTGTTGTCTCCCATCTCTCCCAGCCAGTCAACCATCTCCTTAGATGCCAGCCCAATGGGCAGGGAAGCAGAGGCATGTGGGTTTCATCTTACACTTTGGAGGTTCTGTCCTCCTCTAAGTCTAAAAACAGCAAAGAGAACCCAGGACAGTCAGCTGAGAGTGCTTTGCTCCCACTCCACCCAGTTGAGTGGACTCTAGCACATGTACTGATATGAGCCATGGCAGGACCCCTGCCTTGGCAGCTTGAGTAACAACATCATTTTTTGACATGGCCTTTCATACGCAGTTCAACTCATGAACTTGCTAGAAATGAACATGATGCAATTCTGGCTTGTGCTGCTTCCTAAGTGCACAGCTGCATCTAGCACTAGATTGAGTTTCTGTCTAGCTTTGACACATAGCCTCCCTGCAGCTGGTGAGGTTTTAACTTCTCCTGTCTCAGCCTCTCAGTTACCAAACTGCCTGAGGGCTTCTTTGACACCAAATTTGAAATTCAAGGCAGGTTCAGCTAGAAGGTGCCGCATGCAAGTGTTCAGACAAGCCTAAGTCTCATCAGCTGTAACTTCTGCAGAAGGAGGACAAAAGACAAACAATGCTCTGCAAAGAGGGATTTGATGTGGACCAAATGGTACTTTTTCTTCTTGTCAGGTGTATGTGCACTGCTTGGTGGCTGCCTGCTCTCCTGCCGACACACCACCTGGCAGCCCCTGCAGAGGATGGTGCAGCTCAAGCAGGGAGAGCAAGGGTAGGTGTTCAGGAGAAAAAGAGCCATTGCAAAGCACTCCTGACCTGATGTTTTTAAGGGATTCAGGACTTCTGGTTTTGGCATCTGGAATACCTATAACATTACCTTTATCTCATACTTTGATACATTAGCACTTAATGTACAGCATGTATGTGTTCTTGGAAAACTACACAAACACACTGTGTATCGTTCTCAGCCTTTCCAGGTCACCATTCAGCCAGTCTCCAGGGCTACATACTTGCTGGACCAGTCTGGATTGTTGATCCAGATCTAAGATGACCAAGTAAAGTGAGTTCGGTAAGAATACCAGGCCCCGTGTACTCACCTGTAGAGGTGACCATGCTCCGCGGCACAAGCAGTGCATAGCCTGTCCTTCAAGACCTTAGAACAGTAAATTCTGGGACGAGAACTGGGGAACAGGCAGGGTTTGCAGCTTCTGGTCTAAGCTTGAGCCTGTAAGAGAGGGATGAAGGAGAGCTACCTGCCAAGACAAACACAGGTGGCATGGCTCTGGAGAAGATGCCAGCAGTAGTGCAGGGCATGTTGGAGTTGGGATGTAGCAGGCAGTTTTGAAACCAGATGTTATTCCAACAGGTTTTCAACCGGACTGCCCCCAGCAGTCATCATCGTTCAGCTGAAAGAAAATGGATCCAAAATTTTAAAAAACAAATGCTCAGGCACAAATCACTGCCATATTCCAAATGCTTTGGAAGGGTCCAAATCCCCCAAATCGTTAGGGTTTATCCTACAGCTTCATCTGCCTTTAGAGAACCAGAGCTACTCAGCTGTGTGCTCCAGCCTCGCTCCTCACTTCACCGTGTGTGTGTCTCCAACAGCACCTGAAGGCTCTGCTGTGCTGGCTGCTTTCTAAATGGCACAACTAGGCACAGGAGCTACCTTTGTCAGTGACCACCAGAATTATCTTGCCTGAAGCGAAAAGACCAGACTGTGGGACTCAGGACAGCACTACAGCACTGGAAAATGCTCAGGTCTGCTGTAACCTGCTGCGTCTCTGAAGTGGCTACAAAAGAAAACTTAACAGAAAATAACCCAAGGCTGCAAAATAAGACTTGTTTCTTCCAGCTGTTGAAATATGGACTTGCAGATCACTAAAATTATTCCAGCTCTGATTATGGCTGCTTCTTGTAATATTCCATAAAGTGACTGCCAATCCTCCCATGTGAATGTAAAGTGCAAATCTGAAAAGTCAAATAAAAATACATTAAAAATAATGTAAGTGCAGATCATCTCCTTGCAACAGCAACCATCTGGTATACCAGCACTGGCTTCAAAGAGCCAAGCAATCTGTTACTTAGGGCCTCTTCCACATGCAAGACAACAATGCACTTTTTTTTCCCCATCAATGCAGATTTTTGCCTATAACATTACATTGACCTGAGCTGCTTGGAAATCTATTAGTTCCTCACTTTCCTCTCACCTGCCAAATTATGGAAAAGGCTAATTCTACAAAATGGGAGAAGATGGATGCTCTAACATGAGTAAAAAGGACAACTCACCTGGTATTTTTTTTTCTGTGGTCACATAAAACATTTTTTAAAGAGAATAAAAATTAGAAGGGTTATTCCTAGAGATCAAGGACGAACCAGGCACATGACCACCTGTAACCACTCGGGATGTGCCTACACTGGAACTGAAGGTGTGCCCGCAGCACGAGTGGGTGCTCAACAGCAATGAAGAAGGGGCAGTTGCACTGATGCCGGCTAACAACGCGCCGGAGTGCAGTCTCCGGTGGGTTTGCACAGTTCGTACAGCTTGTGTCTTCACAGGCTGGCTCGGTTACGTACGCTGATTAGTGCATATACGTGGCACGCTTCCCAAAAGCTGCAGTCATGCCTGTGGTGATTGCTGAATAAATGTAGTCTTAAAGCTGCATCTACGGAAGGACTAAGTTTTGTAAAAAGGAATGGGAGGGTACTGGGATCTCAAGACCCCCTTCAGCAGCAGCCTGGGAGATGCCTTCCTCCGCCGTATGAGCAGTGCACTCTACTGTCCGGAGCTAACACTGCAGAGTCAAGCGAGCCTACTGCTGCCACACATTTTCCAAGAAAGCCCATTCCCCATTTCTAATGTTAACAGTGACAAACTCATCAGTTTAGGTGAACTTTCTGTTAATCAAAAAAGCAGTCGAGGTTAAATCACGATGACTAAATGCTAGCTTTTCTTTTCGCAGCGCTCACGGGAACTAGCGCTTAGTTCTACGCAGATGAGCATCAGGTCTGGTGTTGCATCACTAAGGTTCACTCGCTTTGCAGTCTTGCAGAGTAGATTCAGGTACACTTGTCTGCAGCAAGTGGGATATCCCAGGTCTTTCCCTTTTGCCCTGGAAAGCCAGGAAGGGATCCAGCATCCACCCACCACCCGGCAGATGGGGAGACCTTTCTCTTCCAGATACATTGGGAGGGAAAGGGAGAAGGTCAGACAGACCTGCATTCCCATTTCAATAGGCATTTCAGGTTCCCACATCCTCACAGATCAGCAGAATTCCACATCCTCGGTTTCCCCCTCCTACTTGGTTGCTATTCATGGCAGATGATGTTTTTTACACTGAATCACACAAGTGTGCTAGGGTTAGCATTCATTGTTTAGCTTGGAGGGTGTCTTTGCCAAGCTATGATTCAGCCATGCTATTGCACGGTGTATTGCTCTGCATTTAGACTCTCCTGGGATTACTCCCTCCTCTCAGGTGTTGCAGATGGAACTTCAGCACTTAACTCATGTCCTAGATTACAGTTTTCAGGCCTATGGGCTTAAACTCTTTCTTGCATTAGGCTTTCAGGAACCACCCTGGTCATACCACTACAGCTGAACAATCCTTCGTTATTCAGCCAATGTGGAGAAAAGGAAGGTGCGAGAGAGATGTTAAATGCACAGACACAGGCACACAGGAGTCCCCCCACACAAGCCTGCAAAGCACTGAACTTTGGATCAGCCTTTTCCACAGTAATAGGAGTTAGGCTGAAACCTACTGTTGTGATGTCTATGACAGGGTTGGACCAGCTGTTCTTGTTGGGAGATGAAGATAATCCTCAGGTCCATTTCACATGCTTATTGTACAATACAGACATGAATGATGAAAAACCTGATCATCATGGGCTGTAGGAAGCGATGCTGTGGACTGCATCCAATCCCTCCCTGGTCACGGACTAAAGGGATCATAGAAGGAAAACCTTGGAAACAGTTAATCTTCAGAAACAGACTAGAGTCCAACTCAAATGATCACAACATGCTGCAAGGTGGGCCTCCACCTTGAACGGATCTCAAAAAAGAGATTAAAAAAATGAAAAGCAACCAGCCCTTCCATCATGCCTGAAAGCCACAGGCTGAGGTTGAATCTGTTCTACTGATACAGCCTCTGCCTCTATTAAAAGGATTAGGCAGACCAACAATCATCTGCTAACACAAAAAAAAAATGTAGAATATTATCCTTCTACTAGCAATCTTCAGTTTTGAACATTTTTTTTTCCTCTTTCTGAACCCTTCCCTTTCTGATAGTCAGGGGACAACATGACCTGCATAACTGAGCTTTATTGATACAAAGGCATTCATTTGGCACAAAATTTGAATAGTGCACCTTTCACTAATTTACTTTTTACCAAGGTTACCTACTAAACAGGACGGTGCACAGTGCAGTCCTCAGTTGTAACAGCCACAGGTTTTCAGGTTTTTAACACTGACTTACCTCTGTTGTCCACTCGGAGGGAAAGCACGTGGAAGAGGAACATATTCTGGCCACTTGGTGACCTAGCCCGTTCCCCTCCACGTGCCGCAGTATTCCCTTCAGAATGGCTCTCCTTGTTCCCCAGGCTGCATCTCACACTAAATGTATATGAAACACTTCTCATACTGCTCCGTGTCCTGCTAACCTGAGATTTTGTCATCTTTTCCTACCTTTCTACAAAGGAAGAGGCCTTGCAACACTGCTGGCGGTGTGACAACTCCTCCTCCTGTGGTTCAGTAGAAGGACAAACAGGGTGCTAGGGAAAAGCATCGGGTGATGATGTTATTCTTTGCCTTGTTCTCTGAACAGGTAAGATCTTAGAGACTGTTATTCCACTGAAGAAAAAACCCAGCATTCTGTAATGTATTGAGAAAACCACATATTTTTTGTAAGTTTAGAGGTAAATCACCAGGTGAGAACGCTGTTACTCATTGCCACATTAATCCCAGCTATGAGGAACCAACTAAATGACAGGGCTGCCAGTGAAGGAAAGAGTCAAGGGCTTTTGGAGAGTAGGTTTATAGGTAGGAAACCTTGGGAAAGCAGCTGTGAATTATTCACGTCTGAAACATTTCTGGCCAGAGTAAAGAACCAGTCGATGTATGCTAGCAGCAACCACCTGTTGGACTCGCCGGTACAGCGCCAGGACTTTGACTAGCCAACGTTTCGCGAGGGCGATGGAGCGGGCAGACAGGATTGACCCAGACACTCTACAGAGGTTTGTAACGTTCAAGCAGAGACAACCCCTAAAGCCCGGTGAAGGTGTAAAGCCACACTACCTCTGCACAGCGAAGCATCCAAAGCACACAACCCCTGCTCCTTTTACAAGCTGAGAGGTTGTCTGAATTTCATGTGGAAACACTACATAAAAAGAATTTTACTGCTCTCCATTAGACTTTCAATTCTTACACGCAGGAAAACTTGCAGGGCAATAGGAGCTACTAAACACATTCTCCTCTTCAGGTTGTTTTTTTTTCATTGATAACAGTGGTTTATACCCTTTTGACAGGCCTGAGTGAAAGAACACCACACAATACTATTATTTCAGACTGAAAACCCCAATTAGTCTTGTGATACAAAGCCAGAGAACTAAGTGACTCGTGCACATAAAGGGGAATATGTGTGCGAGCATCTTACTGGCCAAAATTATTGGCTTGCAATAATTCCAAATTATGCCAAAATGCACCATGGCAGTGCATCTTTTCACAGGAGAGAGAAGGAAATACTGTGGAGAATCGTGCTAAATTTGCTCCCAGTCCAGTGAGAAATTTCTGTGTCAACATTGAATGCATTAGAAGTAATTGAGCAACATTCACAAACCAACACAAGCTGGGAGGTAGGAGGGGTATTACTAGCACCTTTATTTTCTAAAATATTTATTTGCTGTTAATCTTTTGATTTGTATCTGCATCTTGTCATTTAAAGTGTTCTGTGCAGAACCACATCTGTGATATCTCCTTTCAAAGCAAAACTTCATAGGTTATATTCAACTGTTCATACAATCTTGTGTAATTTTCTTGGCATGGTAAGTCAGGAACAAGCTTAGTTCTAGCCCACCTTCTCACCATCAACCAGGAGTTGGCAAGATTTCTCAATTTTTGAGACTCATGAAACATGCCAAGTCCTTAAATTATCAATGTTTTTTTTGGAGATGAACACTAAGATATAAAAATTGAAGCAAAGCATGTGCTTAATACATCCAGGAAAGTCCAAAATTAAACTTTTGGAAAAAAATGGCCATTGTTATGACATCACAGCCTGCTTTCCAAACTGTAAAAGGTTACATCCTGCGATCATGCATATTTATATAACTTCAAACTTGCTGCTGTCAAGTGTCATGGAGCATGACAGGTAAACGCAGAATTTTCTCAGCCCCATGCTCCAAATCTGCTCATTGTGCAGAGTTTCATCCCAAAGCTCAAGGCGATCTCTGTAAGGTTGCTGGGGTAGATGTTCAGGGGCCCAAGTCTGTTCTCATGACTTACCCCAAAGGGTTCCATCATCTTCAGTAAGCCCTGCACTTGTGCAGGCTCCAGGACCACCCATGGAGGAACTCGCCGTAAGAAGCAGAACTGCCATTAGCATAATTTATTAAAAAAGAAAAATCCTCATGCTCACGTGGGCAATGAAAGAATATGTCTTTTACTAGAACTTGTACTGCTAAGAATATGCAAGGGTGTTTCTGTGGATGATTTACAGATTTCAGCAATGGTCCCTCCTATCATGTGAGAAATGAAGTTGCCTGTGTATTCACAGCCAGTTCAGTCAGACAGATTTCAGATCCTATTTTTCAAGCAATTGGCCTTTTCAATAAGAAGGAGAAAGCCACAGTTCCTACTGTGAATAGCCCAACTACATCCTCTACCATAAGCTCTTTACAGACAACGACAAGATAAAAAGTACATGTTCATTTTTATTCATTCAATTATTAATCCGTTCAATACTTACAATGGGATTACAAAAAATAAGTATGCTCTGCTCCTACCTGTTTACATAATGTAAAACTACCTCTGGGAGTGAATGAACTTACGACGGACCGAATGCTTATACCACATTCCTCCTGCAAGGTACAGATGGTGTTACCTAAAAAGATGTTACTGGTTTTGTTAAGTGCTTCTTAATACAGAAACACTCTGATGTGAAAAGCGAATCAGCTACCACAGCATCTCAAAGACACCACCTTGTAATTATCAACTGCACTTTTAGCTTAAATCAAATTTACATTTAAATGTGGACAAGCACTATCATTATTAAATCACTGTACTTCTCATAGGCTTCAATCTTAAATGTTTTATATAGTGTGATTTTTCTTCCCCATGAAAGACTGTTTAAAACAATCTGTGGAAGAATAGAGACACAGTTTTAACAAGAGAACTACAGACTTCAGTTGCTATTACTGAGCTTCCAACACCTTTATGAAGTACTTCTGTACAAAATCTGTACAAGTATCTTACATAGAACACTTTGCTTTTCCTCAACACTAACAATATACAAAAATAGCTTATTCTTCAATCATGATCCATTTTTAACTTGTTTATCCAAGAATAAGGTTTCTTCAGTAGGGCATAACAGATTAAATGATTTTGTGTTTCATCCATCAATGACAAAAATCACATCAGTGTTTACCAAAACGTTTTCACACCACTAGCTGCATTTTCAATAACCCCGCTTTCGTTTTTCTTCTTTATCAAGAATAGCCTGTTTTAGACTCAGTGCAGCATCTTCAAACTGGGGGTTTAACTCTAATACTTTCCTGAAATCTTTCATGGCCTCATCAAAGCACCCTGTCCCAAGAAAAAAGAAAGAATGAATTAATTCTCTCTCTGTAACTGCTCAAACTCACAAACCACAACTGAAGAATGACACCTATGCTTTCACTAACAAAAGTAGCAGCTGTATTTACTGCACCCACTACATTTGGATTCTCCAGGGGTCCAAGTGGGAGCCAAAGGTCTGCAGAGCAAGAAGCCGAGTGCCTATTTTTGAACCTAAAATGGGCTTAAGGCTCAATTCTGCCAGCTTATTCCAAGAGGAGCCAACAGGCCCAACACTCAGGCACCGAGGTAATAGCCAGGGGTGCCTTAAACCTGGAACGCAGGCATACTGCTTCCCAGCTGATACCCATTCTCCCAGTGCTCTCTCTGGTCCCTCAGCTTCTGCGTCTTGACTTTGCAATGGTGAAGCTCCAATGAAAGGCACAGAGGTGTCATTTTCTTACAGCACGTTCAACACTTGGGCCGCAAATTCCCCAGAAGTGGCCGACAGCCCACTGCAAGCTCAGGAGGCTGTACTCAGTGTGGCTGCACCTGCTGAAGAGATGCTCTCTCTTAGGTTTAATGGCAATGTTTGGATTCCACTCCATCTCACCCCTAATACAAATTTTTCCTCAACTGAAACTGCAACTTTCCCCGTTTCTCCCGGAATAGGATCATTTCAAACGACACAGCAGCACATCTGCAAACAGGGATCGTCGGGCCGACTCGTGCCTGCAACGTCCTGCGATTCCTTG